>NW_022590261.1:0-18536 GCF_004348235.1 Phoca vitulina | reverse complement strand
CGGGAGCTAAGGTGCACAGGGGGTCTCTCGGGTCCCGGATCATGGGGAGGCCTCTCCTTGGCCTTTCTCTCGCGAGAGGTCGCAGCCCCGCCCCGTGTCTCCAGTGGGCGCGGGATATGCGCAGAGTTCACAGCACAGCCAGGTCCGGACTCTTCGGTTAGGGCGGGGGAGACGTGGGCGGAGTGAGCCTGCCGCCCCGCCGACAAAGGAACGCGGACCGAGACTCCAGCATGGCTTGTGTCGTGGAGTCCTGGAGCCCAGAGGGAGGCTCGGAGGCCGGGTCTCAGCCTCGTGACCTCCAGGAACACGCACGCAGCCGCCGTAAGCCCCACTCGAGGGTACTTTCCTTCTTTCAATTCCAGGAATATATGTCTTTTGATAGTTGGGGCAAAGCCTCGGGCAAGAGTTCTACACCCAAGATGGCCAGCCGGAAACGGGTTTCGGATGCCGATGTGGCGACGCCAGATTGGCCAGCTGGCCGCCCGTATGTTAACACGCAGTTGTGCCCCCGTTCTGCGCGTGTGCGGAGGCCACGCCTGCACACAGGCGCAGAAAGCCCTGCGTCTATGGTCCGGGAAGTGTGACAGAGCGTCCACCCGCCCTGGCCAGGACTCTATGGTACCTGTGCGCGAAGATAGCCCGCCTATATAAGGCATGCGCAGGCGAGCGAGCGCCTCTTTTCCTTCGGTGAGGTGAGTGGCAGGGACAGTATATCTGTGAGGTGCCCTTGCTGATTCTCTGGCCTAGCTTGAGGCCTGTCCTCGTCTTCTGTCCCACTTTGTCTGTTTCGTTGCAGCCACTGAAGATCCTGGTGTCGCCATGGGCCGCCGCCCCGCCCGGTGGTGAGTGCCGAATCCGTGCAGTTTGGTAGCTGTGAAAAAGGGAGAACTGTATTTCACGATTAAAAGCAATCCTGGCAGGGAGTCTCTAGTGCAGCTTTCCTGTACTGGAACAGACTCCACGGTTTTCCCAATACCTTCCGGGTCGCTTGGGGGTCTTGGTGTATACTATGTTTCTTTAAAAGTTCATGCTGTTCTTGAGCGTTTCCTCTATTTTGTCGGGGGGGGGGTGGATTTGCTCTCCTGGAGTGCATATGTTCCGCCACTTTCAGGCTGGAAGCGACGTCCGCCTTGCTTCCCCCCTGTCCTGGAAATTCGTCACCTTTTTAGGCTCAATACTCTTTCAGGGCCTTTGTGTGCTATCCCGGTCTTATTTCCGGGCGACATGCCCGTCCCTTCTCGGGCGCCAAGGGCCGCCCTGAAAAGCGGGCTCGGCCGCGTCGTGTGCCCTGCAGGGGGCGTCAGAATCTCTTCACACGTGGTCCGGAGGCGGATTTAATGCCACGTGCCCAAAAGTCGGTGGCTGGCATGAACTGAGTTACTAATAGCAAACTTGGAGTGCTTTGAAGAGAGAGGTTTTTTGTTTGTTTTTCCTGGAAAAGCCCCTTTAGACCGTTTGACCTTATGCGAAGCATGAAACCATAATAAGGGATCAAATGAGATTTTTTTGCTTTTATGTTCTTAGCATGGGTGTTCTCTTAACTTTTGACCACCTTGTTTTGACCATGTCTTGCTTAGAGCTAATGTCCGGGGGTGGAGACAGCTGGGATTAACACATTGTTGTCCTCCCCATTCCCAGCTCTCCTTTGGTCTTAATTTAAGGGATTCCTCAAAGTGTTCCATTGTTGGGTTCACTTGTGAACTGTAACTTTGGGTTTCCCCCCCTCCCCGCAGTTACCGGTATTGTAAGAACAAGCCGTATCCAAAGTCTCGCTTCTGCAGAGGTGTCCCTGGTAAGTAGTGGGAGAGCTCCCAAACTGGTTTTGCTGCACTGACTCAGTTGCCCCCCCCCCCCCACTTACCCAAGTTCTTTTCAGATGCCAAGATCCGCATCTTTGACCTGGGGCGGAAGAAGGCAAAAGTGGATGAGTTCCCACTATGTGGCCACATGGTGTCAGATGAATACGAGCAGCTCTCCTCTGAAGGTGAGGCAGGATTCCTTCTTAATCACTCCATCCCTTCTCACCGCCCTGGTTTTATCAGTTAATCGTATCCAGTGGGGAGCCTTTGTCAGTATAGCCGATACAAATGTACTGTGAGAGCCAGGGAGGGTTACACTAAATGCTTCTGTGCTATCTTGTCTCACTCTGCTGCCTCCCCCGTTGCCAACCTAGCCCTGGAGGCTGCCCGTATTTGTGCCAACAAGTACATGGTGAAAAGCTGTGGCAAAGATGGTTTTCACATCCGAGTGCGGCTCCATCCATTCCATGTCATCCGTATCAACAAGATGTTGTCCTGTGCTGGAGCTGACAGGTGAGCTGGGTCGTGGGTCTCTGCCTTTTCAGGTGTTTTCCCATACCTCGAGGCCCTTGTTTGGTTTGATTTTTTTCATCAGGGCAAAGAAATGGGCCTCACATAAAGAATTTAGCCACCTGTAATAAAGCTAGGTTAAAGGCTACCAGATGGATTTTAATGGACCATTTTCCCCTCATACCACTGCACAGAATTGACTTGCAGAAACAAACATAAAAGGCACCGTGACTAAGATTTAGCCTCTTGATGACAGGTGAAAGGAGGTGCTTCTGAGGGAGTAGCTTTAATCCTGATGACAGTCACCTGCCAGCAAGCAGGTAGCTGAAGCAGTCACAGTTTGGAGGGCTTTCAGATGAGCCCAATGATACCTTGTAGGGACTGGCTAGTCTGTTTTTGAGTTTTCTGTTCTCTGCAGCCAATTAAGCCGACTGTGCTCTTTGTCCATGGGGGCCCAGTGTGCCATGGCTGCAAACAGTAGCCTCCTTGGTAGTGTATGCAGCCTGTTGATTGTATGGGTTGCCCTAAGGGACCTTGGAGACAGCTCTTTCCAGTGGACACTGAGGTCTGACCTCATGCTATCTCCAATCTAGGCTGCAGACAGGTATGCGGGGTGCCTTTGGAAAGCCCCAGGGCACAGTAGCCAGGGTCCACATTGGCCAAGTCATCATGTCCATCCGTACCAAGCTGCAGAACAAGGAGCATGTGATTGAGGCCCTACGGAGGGCCAAGTTCAAGTTCCCTGGCCGCCAGAAGGTGAGTTGTGCTGAAACCACTGTCCTGCCTGTGCTTGCCCTAGTGTCCAGGCTTCTTCATGCCATTCTCTTTCTCTCTCCCTAGATCCACATCTCCAAGAAGTGGGGCTTTACTAAGTTTAATGCGGATGAATTTGAAGACATGGTGGCTGAAAAGCGGCTTATCCCAGATGGCTGTGGGGTCAAATACATCCCTAATCGTGGCCCCTTGGACAAATGGAGGGCTCTGCACTCCTGAGAATCTCGGCACTGCCCCCTCCCGACTCATGCCCACCAATAAAACCTACTTCCTGTCTGTCTGTGCATCTGGATTCATGGAGGGTTGGGGCTCTTTGGAAACTCTCAAGTCATGGTCCTTTATTTTGAGAAGAAGGCTGACAAGTTGGCCAGGACCAGCATCCTCTCAGTTGTCTAGTTAGGACATTGACTTGGACGTACCTAGATCAGATGTTGTCTGTTCAAAATTTCCCTTTGCAAGTCCAGTCTGTGATGAGTCCATAGGCATTGAGTGCTCCTTTAGTAAAGTGCCCTGCCCCCGCGATTAAAAAGGGCTTGTGGCCTAAGGCTGACTTGTGGCTGCTGTAGAAGCTCTCCCTGAGGATCCCAGACCAGCAACATAACTGCAAATGGGGAGAAGTGAAGACTAGGCATGGTTCCAGCCATGTTTCAACCAGCACTCTAGGAGATGGGCCCTCCGGTTAGCCCTTGAATAGTTTCTTGTGTTAGGTTGTAAGGCAGCTTTGACCCACACTCACCACCTACCACCCCTTCTGGGGCCTCCTCTCCACGTGCTTGACCACTTTGGCTAGTGTCCGACCTGACCTCAAGCTCCCCCCACCTGAAATGGCCCATAGGCAAGACAACCTTTTGGCAAGTAGTGTGCAGCTCCCCTTGGTCTGGGGATTCTGTGTTGTCTGGCACGGTTGTGTACCAGGGTTCTAAAAGCATTAGTTGGGCTCAGTATCACGGGGCAGCAAAAACAAGCCCCCGAGAATCCCTACTAGGCCTGATGGCTTGTGGTTCTCCAGCCAGAAGCAGGTCCTAAAGAGATGGTTCCAGAGTGGGCCACAGTGGTCACTGAGCGCCTCTGCCGCTTCCCCAGGCTGGGCTGGGTTGCATTGAATCCACTGGCCTTTTGTAATCATTACTTAACAGACATTTCTAAGGTTGAAAATTACTTTTATTTTTGACCTTGAGATGATTCTAAACCATAAATAGTGTTTAAATGGCCCTGATAATCCTGCTAGCTGGTTTTACTGAGCTCTGTCTCTGGAAAATGAAGCTGGGGAAGGGAGGGTTCTACGATACCAACACCCTAAATAAGATCATTGGTAACATTTTGCTAAGTGTCCTGTAGTCCCTTTACCTGCACGAGCACGTACTCATACAGTTGCTGTTAGTTACATAAGTGGTGCATCTCTCTATGTGCCTGTAGCCTTGGTACCCAGCCCGAGCCACGCCTCGTACACGTGCCCCCAGTGTGGACTGACCATACCCTGGGTGGGGCGAGGTTGGGCTGCACCATGGTTGTGAACATGGGCTTGACAGCAGGCAGCAGGGCTATTTGAAGCTATTTTCATGTATGGGATTACAACAAGCTTCATTTTCTGTTCGCTAGTTACTGTGTGTGTGTAAACTGCTTATCGATCCTTGTGTCTGCTAGAATCTTAATATTGATTCATACGGATCCTGTGTGCAATAAAAACGGCCCTCTGGCACATCTGCTCCACGTATGTAATATCCCTCAATTTAGCTTTTTGTTCTCAGCGTGTAAGTTTCCTTTTTGTCCTATAATAAAATCTTTTGTTCTGCTGTGATTCCCTTTTCTGAGCCCTGCAGTTGAGCCAAAATCACCTGAGCCCCCTTTTCTCCCCCAGCCCTGGAGCCTGCTCTATCCGCACTCTTGACACTAGCTGGGGGCAGAGTGGCATGGGTCTAGCCTCAGGGCCCATGCCTCCCTCTACATCCTAATGCCAGGCAGGGGCCCAACCAAAGAGCAAGCCAAACCAAAGAAAAGGCAGATGGAGAAGGGTTGCAGTCCAGTGGGGTAGAGCTATAATCAGATGGAGGAGGGCTGCAGTGGAAGCTTCTCAGGAGTCTCTCCGGCTCTAGAGCAGTTGGGGAGCACACCGGAGAGAGCAGGATTTGAGTCCTGAGGGCAGCACAGTCCTCACATCTGTGGGCAGCAGGCTCGGGGCTGGTTCAGGCCACCAGGCCCAGCGGGGGGAGCAGGAGTAGCAGCAACAGAAGGGCCAGGCCAAGAGGCTGGACCCTGGGTGCCGCCTGGTTCAGCTCCACTTCCACGGGGTAGTGGTCGCTGATGTTGAGGGCCTGGGGGTAGGCAGCAGGACAGAGGATCAGTGCCGGGGCGGAGGGACTTCCCTGGGACCCCGTCCCGGCCTCCCCGCCTCACCTCCTCCTCGGTGAGCTGGAAGCTGCTGGGGAAGTTGAAGGCAGCCGCAGAGCGCAGCCGACTCCGGCAGTGCTCCCCGTGCAGCACTATGCGGTCATAAGCGCAGTGGGTGCTGGCCCGCACTGTGGTGTCCTCGTCGTCGTCAATCGCCCAGTGGAAGCCTGCCTCAGTCCGCAGCACCAGCTCACCCAGGCGCTTTTTGGTCAGGAAGGCACAGTCAGCGTTGAAGTCCCCGAGCAGGATCATGTCCTGGAGGCGGGGTCGGGGTGGGCGGCAGCAGTCAGACCTGGCCACCCAACCCTCCTGTCCCCAGCCCTCCTGTGCCATCTGCCCAACCCTACCCTGTTCTGCCAGCGCTGGGAGACATCCAGAAAGACGTCATACAGGGCATTCAGCTCTTGCTCTACGGCCTTCGGAGTGGTGTGCAGCGGGACCAGCACCAGGCTGCGAAGGACTGCAAGCCCCAGGAATGGAGGACTCCCACCCACTCCTGGGCACCCCCACCCAGCCTCTTCCCAGTAACCAGGCCCTCGGTACAGCCAGCCAGACCCTCCTTCCTGCTCCCACATAGCAGGGCCACCCTTCTTCCCTTCCTACCCTTGCTGGGAAAAGTGAACTGGGCCACAAAGGGCTCCCGGGCAAATAGATCATCCTTGTCCTCGTACACGTAGGAATCCAGGACCTGTGTCTTGTGTGACCTGGGGGACCAAGGGATGAGAAGCAGTGGCCCCACATCACTGATTTGGTTTGCGAGGGGCCCTCCACTACCAGCCCTATTTCATGTGACCGCAGCCTCCTAGCTGCTTTTCTAGAACTTGTTTCTTATTGAGATATAATTCACATACCATGGAATTCACCTGTTTAAAACGCACAATTCAATGGTATTGAGCAGCCCCACAGAGGGCCCGGACTCATCAAATCTGCCTGTAGGGCCCGGACTCATCAAATCTGCCAGGATAGGGAAACCCAGGGTCAGGGGCCCCGAGGCTCCGGAGGGGGCCAGATTAGACCCACAGAAGAATTAGGACATTCACAGGGTTGTGAAACCATCGCCACATTCAGTTTTGGAAACTACTTATGGCCCGAAAAAGCCATGTACCCATGAGCAGTGGCTCCCCATTCCCCTCCTCTGCCGCTGGCGGCCACTGATCTGTTTTCTGTCTCTGTAGATTTGCCTGTTCTGGACACTTTGTGTGAAGGGAATCAAAGTCATATGTGGTCTTTTGTGTCTGGCTCCTTTCCCTTAGCACACAGGTTTTCAAGGTCCATCCACGCCACAGCACGGCTCAAGCTTCTTCATTCCTTCTTGTGGCCAGGTAACATTCCAGTGTATAAAGAGCTGATGGACACTCGGACTGCTGTTTCCAATCTGGGGCTGTTATGAGCATTTCCATGTGGATGTGTTTCTGTACCCCCCACCTCATTATTTTGGAGTGAATTCTAGACATATGATTTCATCTGTATAAACAGGTCTCCTTACCTGACCACCCCCCTTGCCCTCTCCATCCTGACCCCCGAGGGCTCCTCTGCCCCAGGCTATCCCAAGGACTTAGGGCTATCTCTGGAAACTGGGTCTGCCCAAAGTCCACAACAAGCCCCCACAGTGGCTTCCACAGGTGAGAGGCAAAGAAGCCCCACATCTGTGCGCGCAAAATGAAGGCCTCCTGCTGTAGGGACACATGGGCATCAAAGCTGGCTAGGGTAGAGGGGGGTAAGATCCCCAAAGAAACCCACTGAGGAGAAAAAGTGCAATGAGAAGGTGAGGGCCACCCCAGGAGGAAGGAGCCCGTAGTCGTTGGGACTGCAGAGGCACCTCGCACTGGGCCAAGTGCCAAGCCCGGCCCGGCCACCATCTGTGCTTACCGGTACACGTACACGTACTTCTCCATGTATGTGCTGCGCCCCAGAGAGGGGCTGCTCAAGAAACTGTAGGGCCCGGAGTCATCAAATCTGCCAGGATAGGGAAACCCAGGGTCAGGGGCCCCGAGGCTCCGGGGGGGGGGGGGTGCAGATTAGACCCACAGAACCCTCCTCACCGATTGAGTTCTCGAAGCAGGAGGGACATAGCACTGCCAGAAGCGTCCACCACCTCCTGCAGCACCATGATGTCGCAGCGAGCCAGGATCTGCAGGACAGCAGAAGGGCTGGCCCCACTCAGTGCCAGCGACCCCAGGAGGAAGGTGGGGTCCCTGGGGAACTAGCACCGGTGTGGCCAAGAGTGATACGGCTCTCTGGCTGAGGCCCACAGAGAGCACTGGGACCAGCAAGGACTTGGGAGAAGGCCGAGTGCCACCCCAACCACACTGCATCCACGTTACAGAGGAGGAGACTGAGGCCAATGACAGGGAAGGAATGTGCTCCACATCTCCACACCCACGCCTCTTGATGTCCCCTCTTCTCTGGGAAATGCCCCTGGCCAGGCAGGGCAGGGGGATTTGGGTCGTGGGCACAGCTTTCCCTCAGTGATGAACCTACCCGGACGAAGGTGTCCATCACATGCTCTCTGGCTGCCTTGGAAAGCGTAAGCCGCTGGGCATTGAAGGCACAGATGCGAAAGGCCTCAGCCCCACCAGGCAGGAGAAGCAGGAGCACGGCTGGGCAGTGCATGGCTCTGTGGGGGTTGCTGGGACCCTCTGGAGGAATCCAGGCCGTCCCGGGGTGCGGTCCCAGCTAGGCTCAGTTCTGCTTCTGAAAGGACATGGCAGCGTGGGACAGAGGAAGTGATGTTCATCCTGCTGCCCAGCACCAGCCTCCCAGAATGGCCAGCATCGCAGATTTCCTGCCTTTCTCCCTGTGGACAACTTCCAACATCAGCACATAGGGCTAGACTTCATTCTTTTTTCCTCTGAATGATTTTAAGTGGGGCGCCTGGGTGGCACAGTTGGTTGGACGTCTGACTCTTGATTTTGTCTCAGGTCACGATCCCGGAGTCCCGGGATCAAGCCCCCGCATCAGTGGGCTCCCTGCTCAGTGGGGAGTCTGCTTCTTCCTCTCCCTCTGCCTCCTCCCCCTTGTTCATGCTCTGTCTCTCTCTCTCAAATAAATAAATAAAATCTTTTATTTTATTTATTTTTTTTAAAGATTTTATTTATTTATTTGAGAGAGAGAGACACAGCGAGAGAGGGAACACAAGCAGGGGGAGTGGGAGAGGGAGAAGCAGGCTTCCCACCGAGCAGGGAGCCCGATGTGGGGCTCGATCCCAGGACCCCGGGATCATGACCTGAGCTGAAGGCAGACGCTTAACGACTGAGCCACCCAGGCGCCCCTTAACCATTTTAAAGTATACAGCTCAGTAGCATTAAGCACATTCACACTGTTGTGCAACCATCACCACCATCCATCACCAGAATTTTTCCAACTTCCCAAACTGAAACCCTGTCCCCATTAACACTCGTTCCCTATCCCCCTCCCCCCAGCCCCTGGCGCCCACTGTCCTACTTTCTGTCTCTATGAATCTGACTACTCTCGGCACCTCATAGGAGAGAAATCATACAGTATCTGTCTATTTGTGACTGGCTGATTTCACTCAGCATAATGTCCTCAAACCTTATCTATGTTGTAGCATATGTCAGAATTTCTGTCGTTTTTAAGGCCAAATAGTATTCAACTAACTGTGTGGATAAACCACACGGATTTCAACTGTATGGATTAAATATTCGACTGTATGGATAAACCCGGGTTTACTTTTTTACATTCCCACCAACAGGTCACAAGAGTTCGACCTCACAACTAATTCCAACTTTTCACCACCATTAGCAACAGGAGGATCACCTTCAACATCTCTCTCTGCTTGTGAGATGCTATCTTTAAGACGAACGCATTTTGCTCCCTCTTTCTCTTGGTTTATCTTTGTTTCAGATGCACCCAAACTTTGTCCTGTTATTTGGGTTCAGCCCCTTGCTTGCTCCCTATCTGTGTCATTCTCACTTAAGCAATGTAAGTCCCTCTACTTCTGTCTGCCTGCTTTTCTCTGTCACCTTTGTAACCAAACTCAAGGGGTTCACCACTTGAGGTGCACCAAATTGAACACAACCCAAGGAAGTGTTGAAAGCAAAGAGGTTTTTAGTTCCTGTTATAAGTAAGGAGACAGGGGGCGCCTGGGTGGCTCAGTCGTTAAGCGTCTGCCTTCAGCTCAGGTCATGATCCCAGGGTCCTGGGATCGAGCCCCACATCGGGCTCCCTGCTCCGCGGGAAGCCTGCTTCTCCCTCTCCCACTCCCCCTGCTTGTGTTCCCTCTCTCGCTGTGTCTCTCTCTGTCAAATAAATAAATAAAATCTTTAAAAAAAAAAAAATAAGTAAGGAGACAGGGAGATGACTCTCAAAGCACTGTCTCCCCATGAGGTTAATAATAGGAAGCTTTTATCCAGTGTATTAGGGGGTCGGGGCAGGGAGCTTACACAGGCAGTTTGGGTTCAATTGTGCATGCCTAGCATGTCAACATGTTAGTGCATACAACGTATGTTCAAAAAAGGGTGGACAGGGGTGCCTGGGTGGCTCAGTCGGTTAAGCGGCTGCCTTTGGCTCAGGTCCTGATTGAGCCCCACGTCGGGCTCTCTGCTCAATGGAGAGCCTGCTTCTCCCTCTCCCTCTGCCTGCCTCTCTGGCTACTTGTGCTCTCTTTCTCTCTGTCAAATAAATAAATAAAATCTTTAAAAAATTTTTTAAAAAAAAATTTTAAAAAAAGGGTGGAAAACTCTGCCTATAGGAGAAGATTTTAGTATTATAATGAGCTAAAGGTAGTTACTTTAGGACAACGGGGTGGGGGGGGTTCCATGCTCAGCTCCAATCCAGCTCAAACTGGCTCACATAAGCAGCTATCAGGCAAGACACACCTAGCAAGGGGCTATCAGGTGAAACACCTAGTTAGTTGGGTGTCTCCTTGGCTGGAACTGTTGGTTCTGCAAAATAAGCCATATTCCTTCTCTGCTTTTGTCCCTTCCTCCTTCCCTTCTACTGATAGCTCTCAGCCCTCTTATTTTTTTTAAGATTTTATTTATTTGGGGGGTGGGAGAGAGAGAGAGAGAATGAGCAGAAGGGAGAGGGAGAGAGGGAATCTGGAGCAGACTCCACACTGAGCACAGAGCCCCACACGGAGCTCCATTTCACGACCCTGAGATCACCACCTGAGCCGAAACCGAGTAGGACGCTTAACCGACGGAGCCACCCAGGCGCCCCTTTCAGCCCTCTTAAGCCCTCTTATTTGAGTAATTTCCCACTGCATCCCAGGTAACATTTTGTCACCTCCCTCTCTGCCTTCCTCTGTCTTTCTCGCCCTCTCTTCTCTGTTTTCCCCTCTTTGTCATCTAGTCTCTGCATCTCTTTCATACTCCTGGCTGGGCTGAATGCCTGTCTCTCCCTGGCCACCTGCTCTGTCACTCAGGCTGGCTTGGGTGCCCTGCCCTGGTTACTATTCTGGGATGTATGTGGACACTTGAGCAGCCCAGGGCTGTCAAGGGAAGGCTCGGAGGCTCTGGGGTCAGGGGCCCGCAGAAGGGCCAAGGTCAAGAAGAACCACAGTGACTGTTCCTGGCCTCAGCCCAAAGCCTAGCCCAGGCTCCCAAGGCCAACCCTTGGCCCCAGGGGTTCCCTTCCCCTCTCACCCCTGTCCTCAGGCCGGGGCGGGGGGGGGGTAACTTTCTCCCTCCCTCTGCTCAGAGGGCTCCCATACCTACTCAGACCCTCAGACCAGCTCGTATCCACGCCTGCCGGAGCTGTAAGCGGATCGCAACACCTCTACGGAATCGCAGCAGCCGTCTGGGCAGGAACCGTAGGGGAGAAAAGAGGAAGAGGCTGTCTTCCCGACCCACCCGTCAGGCCAGGCCGGTCGCCCCACCCTTCTTGGCGCTGAGGCTCTGCCCCCCAGGGCCGAGCGCTGGACTCCACCTTCCCTGGCCCACGTGGAAAGCAGGCGCCGGAGGAGGCCTGGAGCTGGGGGCAGATGACAGACCTGTGAGTCACAGAGAGTAATCGAGCCTCAGCATTCCCATAATGAGTAGCTGCCTGTGCCAAGGGTGCGCGGGGAGGAGGAGCCGGCGCGCAAATGCAAACCCGGAGCTGTGCTCTCCCAGGCCCGGCCCTCAGTCCCCGACACGGGCTGCCTCTAGGCAGCATCTGGTACGGAAGACACAAGAGCCCGAGCTTGTGCCCGTCGTAGGGGAGCCCTGCGGCGAGCCTGGGGGCTCCCCCGAGGACAAGAGCCTCCTCTCCATGTCCTCAGGCCAGTTGCCAGTGTGGCTGCACACTCCTACGCCCTCTGGAGACCCCAAGTGAGCCAGCCAGGCGCCCCTATTTATTATTTTTGAAGCACAGTTGTATCGATTAAAAAAAAAAAAATTTGTTTCTAGGGTCGCCTGGCTGGCTCAGTCAGTAGGGCATGCGACCCTTGAATTCAGGATTCTGAGTTCAAGCCCCACGTTGGGCGTAGAAATTACTTAAATAAAAAAGAAGGAGGAGGAGGAGGAGAAGGATAAGAAGAAAAATAAACAGACTGCTTAGCCGATACAAGGCTTTCTTCCGCGGTGATAAACATGTTTTGGGGAAACAGAGGTGGTGGTTGAGAACACTGGAAATGTACTAAATGACGGAAAATACTATATTATACATAGTATCTTTTTATTATTTGGCATATGTTGCTACATATATATTACATCACACATTACATGTTACATATAGATACACATATTGTACATATCTGTAATATTGTAACAAATTGTGTGCAGAAATTACATAAAAATTACATAATGTAACATATAACAGGTTATATACGTAAAATACGGTATAGAATATAAAATGCTACAAAATATTACAAAACGGTTAATTCCGTTTTGTGAATTTTGCCTCAATAAAAAACAAAGGGGAAAAAAAACCTAAATAAAAGTGCCCCGGGGACGCCTGGGTGGCTCAGTCGTTAAGCGCCTGCCTTCGGCTCAGGTCATGATCTCAGGGTCCTGGGATCGAGCCCCGCATCGGGCTCCCTGCTCGGCGGGAAGCCTGCTTCTCCCTCTCCCACTCCCCCTGCTTGTGTTCCCTCTCTCGCTGGGTCTCTCTCCGTCAAATAAATAAATAAATCTTTAAAAAAATAAAAAAATAAAAATAAAAATAAATAAAAAATAAAAAATAAAAGTGCCCCGTCAGCTCCAACCTTTAGTGGTGTCAGGTAATTGTTCGCCTAGCCCAAGTTACCTATGGAGACTTTTCTGGGCACGAACTAAGGAGCTACAAAGGACGCGCAGCCGCCAGCGGCCGGGAACCCGCTTCTGCGCGGGAGCGGGGCGGGACGGGCGGGGCGGGGCGGGGCGGGGCGGGGCCACACGGCCCAAGGGCCCGCCCCTGCTGCCGTCAAGCGGCCTGAGAGCATTTTGCGACAGGCCGCTGGGAGCCGGCCGCCGTCGCTGGCTCGGTTTCCGGCGGGGGCCCGGGGCCCCTGGCTGCCACCGCCGGCCCCTCTCGCTTCTCACTGCGAACCCCGACTCCTGACCTCGGTGGCGGCTCGTCTGTGGCGAGAGAGCGGGGGCCGGCCCGGCTCTGGCCTGACCTGCGAGGTGACCTTGGTCGAGTCCCCTGTCGAGCGGAGCCCGTCTGTGGCGCGGGCCTGCCGGGGACCCAGTTCTCCAGCGGTTGAGGACACAAGCCTAGAGCGGCCCCACAGGCTGCCCCGTGGCAGGGGAAGCGCCGGGCTGCCTGGGGGGAGCGGGGGAGCTCGGTCTGGGCGGGGGAGATGCCCCTGCGTGTGAAATGGCCGTTCCCCGCCGTGCCGCCGTTCACCTGGACTCTGGCCAGCAGCGTCGTCATGGGCCTCGTGGGCACCTACAGCTGCTTCTGGACCAGTGAGTGGGCCCGAAGCCGAGGCAGGGTCGGCCACGGCTCTCCACGCCCAGCCAGAGTTGGGATTTGGGGTTGTGGGCGTGGGTAGGGGCTAGTTTGGCTGGGGGGAGCCCTGGGAGCCAGGGAGAATGAGGCCAAGACCTCTCCCCACAGTCCGTCTCTCGCCCCAGAGTACATGAACCACCTCACCGTCCACAACAAGGAGGTGCTGTACGAGCTCATCGAGAACCGAGGCCCGGCCACGCCCCTCATCACTGTCTCCAATCACCAGTCCTGCATGGATGACCCTCATCTCTGGGGTACCTGGCACCAGGGTTATGGGCACAGGGAGGCATGGAGAGAACCCGGGAGGGGGCCAGACAGAAGTAGAACAAACTGACTTCTCACTGGGCTCTCTACAAATCCCTGGCACTCCTGTTTCTGGGGTGTCCTGCCCCAAGGATTAAAATAGGATTTGTGGCCCCTTCAGTATCCTCTCAGAAAATAACTTGGCAAGGGCCTCAGAAATTTGGAGGGACCGAGGGAGTGAGGAAACAGCTGCAGGGCAAAGTCTGATTGATGGCTGCTTTACTTTGATGCATCAGGCCTGTGGAACCCTCCATTCTCTAAACTGTTGAAGGTCCCACAGAGTATTGAAACAGATCCGAGAACCAAAGGGTATCTTGTCAAGGAAGGTCTGGGCTAGAGGCTGGGAGACGTGTGTCCTGGTTCCAGGTTTGCCCCAGGCTGAGTTTGTACCCTTTAACCAGCCTCATTTGGGAGCCCACTTCACCACCTAGAAGTTCCTGCTCTGCTGACTTCACAGGGAGTTGCTTGGCTCCAGTAACCCAGATGGCGGGGTAGAGGGGTGCCCAGGGCTTTTATTGATGAATTCAGGAGGTTAGACTGTGGTAGAGCTCATGGGAAGCCAGTTGGTCAAATCGGAGCCTTTTAGAGCCCACCCTGGCCACTGGGCAGAGAAGGGCCTGTAGAGTGCCACAGGCAGATACCAGGAGGCCAGGAAGGAGCTTTTAGAGCCATTCAGTAACCTGGACTGGGGTGGGGGCAGTAACACTGGAGGGACAGGTGTAGAAGGATAGGCAGTGGCAAAAGGTATCAGGGAGGTAGGCAGGCCAGATGTGGGGACCAATACGATATGGGTGGGGATGGGAGAGAGGGAGAAGCCAGGGACAACATGGGGTCCAGCCGAAGGGACTGGAAGATGCTACTTTTAGCCATAGGGAAATGGTAGTGCTGCTGCCCCCGCTCCTCATTCCCTGAAACTGGGTGACAGAAAAAGATGCTCCCTAGGGACCAGGCAAGCTGGGGCATGAAGCGTTTCCTTCTCTAGGGATCCTGAAACTCCGCCACATCTGGAACCTGAAGTTGATGCGTTGGTGAGGAGGAATGGGCCCCTCGCAGTGGGCCTGGCAGGCCTCACCCGTCTCTGCCCAGATTTGCCCTCCTCCTGCTCTGCCCAGGAGGCGGCGTCCAGCAGTACAGGCAGGGCACGGGGTGGGGTTCCACAGGCCCTCCTGTGCCTCCTTTCCACATTGCCGACAATGTCAGGCATCATGTTGCGGGGAGGGCAGGGAATTAGGGTGCAGGGGAGGCAGGGATGACTGCATCTGTCCCTACTTCAGGACCCCTGCGGCTGCAGACATCTGCTTCACCAAAGAGCTGCACTCCCGCTTTTTCAGCTTGGGCAAGTGTGTGCCCGTGTGCCGAGGTGAGCTGATCCTCCAAGAAGGGGCTCGTGGGCGAGTGAACGCAGGGAGGCACTTCTGGGGCCTTCTCTGGTTTTCTTCGGAGCGGGAACTGGTGGCTAGTGCTTCTGGCTGAGCAGCACTGGGAGTGGAGGGACCAGGTGGGACATGGAGCCTGGGCACAAAGGGAGCCAGGGGCCACTGCCCCAGCGGTGTGTGTCCCAGTTGCATGGCATGGCTGCGCAGGTGGCGCTGGCGGCTGGGGGAGTGAGGGCCTCGCGGAGAGCACTCAGTTCCTGGGACTGCCTGAAGGCTGTGTGAACCTGGGACTTCTGCATTAGAAGTCAAGGAGGCATTGTCCACAGCTAAGAGACTCACTGATGGCGGTGTGGTGTCGTTGGTCTGTGGTGGTGGTGGCATGTGCTGGAAGCTGCAGAGTTTGGGAAAACAGGCTTGTGGGGTGAGGGTGTGACACTGGGTGACTACTCAGCACCTCTCGAGAGCCTCAGGAGGTAGGGACCATTTTGATCCCCATTCTCCAGATAAAGGGGATTGGAGGAACTAAGCCACTGGTCCAAGGTCATGGGGTGAGAGGTGGCAAAGCCAGGATTTGAATCCAGGTTGCTCTTTCCTCTGGGGAAGTACAATATTTTCTAGGCGGAGTACGAAAGGAAAGGCATTCGAGACACAGGAACCCCATGCCAGGCACTGAAGAGGTAAGCGATAAAGGTAGACAATGTAGGTTGCAGGCCAAATGTGAAGGTTCTCGAATAATCATGGTAAGAACTGTGGACTCTGTTCTCTCATCAGGGCAGTGATGTGCTTCTGTCTGTGGTTCAGAGAGAGAGAGCTTCCTGGCTGCAGCATGGCTGGTGGATGGGAGCAGAGCCCAGTGGAGGCAGGGAGCCCAGTTAGGGGCTGTCTCAGTAATTCTGGCAGCAGAGGATTGTAGCTGGGCCTCTGGAGGCCGCTGTGGGGAGCTGGAGAAGTCCTGCAACAACAGGACTTGTTGGTAGATTGGGTATGGGAAGGGGTAAGGAAAAGATAGCTTGAAGATGACACTAGGTGACATCTGATGACACTGAGCCACTGTGAGGATGAGATGAAGGGAAAGCAGTGTGGGGGTTGGGAGGGGAGGTGAATTCTGTTTTGCACATGTTTCATCTGAGGAGCCTGTCACCTGAGGAGGGGAGCAGTGCCAGAGGCAGTGGGATGTGCAGTTCTGGAACTCAAAAGAGCAGTCAGGAATATATTAGGGACTCAACCACTAACAAAGTCACAGAAGTAGAGGTAAGATTGCAGAGAGGGAGAGTGGATGGAGAGCAGGAGCCAGGACAGCACCTCAGGGCGGAAACACAGACGCAGGCCACCAAGGCAGCAGGAAGCAACGGCCAGAGAGGAAGGAAGCAAAGCAGGGCCCCTTGGCGCCGGAGAAGCCGTTTCTGTGAAGTGGCAGCCGCAGGAAGTGTCGGGCAGGAGGGAGAGGGGATAGCAGGGACGTCCACTCCTCCCAGAAGTTCAGCTGTGAGGAGGGAGGGAGAGGAGGAGGTAATCAAAGGGTGTCAGAGGTCAAGGGAGAGGTTCTTATTCTACGTGGTCAAAGTAAAACATGATGAAATGTAATAAAGTAACCTCAAAAAATGAAGGGCTTTTAATGAAAAGCTGCAGTGCCTACCCCTCCAGATCCTCAGATCTCCTCCTTGGAGACAACAGCCTTGAGTGCTTTCACTTCTTGCTGCATTTGAAGGCTATTTCATTTCTCTAAAACATAAGCAGAAGCTACAAGTGTTGTGGCTAGTGACTGTGGCATTGTTTATCACACCCCACTCTGAGAGATGGGGACTCTGCTCAGGTTCCTGAGTCTCAGTTCCTCCCTTCTGCAACCTCACACAGAGGCCTTCCATGTCCACTTCTTTTTTTTTTTTTTAAGTTTTTTAAATTTATTTTTAAAGTTTATTTATTTTTTTTAGTGGGGTGTCAAACTCATGACCCCGAGATCGAGTCACATGTTCCTCCGACTGAGCCACCCTCCCGGTCAACTTTTTGTCTTGTTCTTCTTTTTGATCTGCATCTAAGTTTTACTGTACAGTTAAAAACAGAAAACAAGGGGCGCCTGGGTGGCTCAGTTGGTTAGGCGTCTGCCTTTGGCTCAGGTCATGATCCCGGGGTCCTGGGATCTAGTCCTGCATCGGGCTCCTTGCTCGGTGTGGAGCCTGCTTCTCCCTCTGCCTGCCGCTCCCCCTGCTTGTGTTCCCTCTCTGACAAATAAATAAAATATTTAAAAAACAAAACAAAACAAAATCTTAATTCTAAGCACCTTCAGTGAGAGAAAGTGGGCAGGGAAAAGCTATTTATCAACATACATGACGTGCAGCAAAGATCTAACAACGTGTTAAAGGAAGTATCTGACATACTTGGCTTCTATGTTCCAAAATATTCCATTTCCCCCCCAAGGGTAGGCCTTACGATACGACATGAAGTATCAAAGTGATCTTGTACAAGCTATACAAGTCAGTAGAAATACTGTTTGCAAAAGCTAAATATGCATGTGTTGTTCCAAAATCATGGTAGTAGTATTTTTTCCCTTTTTTTTCTTAAGATTTTATTTATTTATTTGACAGAGAGACACACAGTGAGAGCGGGAACACGAGCAGGGGGAGTGGGAGAGGAAGAAGCAGGCTTCCCGCTGAGCAGGGAGCCTGATGCGGGGCTCCATCCCAGGACCCTGGGATCATGACCCGAGCCGAAGGCAGACGCTCAACGACTTAGCCACCCAGGCGCCCCACTTTTTTTTTTTTTTTTTAATTAAAGTACAGTTGGCACACGAAGTTGCATTAGTTTCAGGTGCACAACATAGTGATTGACAACTCTGTATGTTATGCTGTGCTCAGCACAGGTGCAGCTGCCATCTGTCACTGTACAGCACTGTATTCCCTATGCTGTACTTTCCATCCATGTGACATATTCATTCCATAACTGGGAGCCTGTATGTCCCACTCTCCTTCACCCATTTTGCCCATCCCCAAACCCCTGCCGCTCTGGCAGCCATCATTTTGTTCTCTGTATTTGTGGGTCTATTTCTGTTACTTGTTTTGATTTTGATATTCCGCATATAAGTGAAATCATATGGTATTTGTTTTTCTCTGATTTATTTCACCTAGCATAATACCCTGTAGGTCCATCCATGTTGTTGCAGATGGCAATATCTCAATTCTTTTTTCACTTTTTTTAAGGTGGAGAGGGCCAGAGGGAGAGAGAGAATCTCTTGGAGCTCTCTGCTCAGTGGGGAGTCTGCTTCTCTCTCTGCCCCTCTCCCTGCTTGTGCTCCCTCTCTCTCTTTCTCAAATAAAATTTATTTTATTTTATTTATTTGTGAGAGACAGAGCACGCACACACAAATGGGGGAGCGGCAGACAGAGGAAGCAGGCTCTCTGCTGAGCAGGGAGCCCCATGTGGAGCTCGATCCCAGGACCCTGGGATCGTGACCTGAGCCGAAGGCAGACGCTTAATGACTGAGCCACCCAGATACCCCTTATTTATTTATTTATTT
>NW_022590260.1:0-18537 GCF_004348235.1 Phoca vitulina | reverse complement strand
CGGGAGCTAAGGTGCACAGGGGGTCTCTCGGGTCCCGGATCATGGGGGAGGCCTCTCCTTGGCCTTTCTCTCGCGAGAGGTCGCAGCCCCGCCCCGTGTCTCCAGTGGGCGCGGGATATGCGCAGAGTTCACAGCACAGCCAGGTCCGGACTCTTCGGTTAGGGCGGGGGAGACGTGGGCGGAGTGAGCCTGCCGCCCCGCCGACAAAGGAACGCGGACCGAGACTCCAGCATGGCTTGTGTCGTGGAGTCCTGGAGCCCAGAGGGAGGCTCGGAGGCCGGGTCTCAGCCTCGTGACCTCCAGGAACACGCACGCAGCCGCCGTAAGCCCCACTCGAGGGTACTTTCCTTCTTTCAATTCCAGGAATATATGTCTTTTGATAGTTGGGGCAAAGCCTCGGGCAAGAGTTCTACACCCAAGATGGCCAGCCGGAAACGGGTTTCGGATGCCGATGTGGCGACGCCAGATTGGCCAGCTGGCCGCCCGTATGTTAACACGCAGTTGTGCCCCCGTTCTGCGCGTGTGCGGAGGCCACGCCTGCACACAGGCGCAGAAAGCCCTGCGTCTATGGTCCGGGAAGTGTGACAGAGCGTCCACCCGCCCTGGCCAGGACTCTATGGTACCTGTGCGCGAAGATAGCCCGCCTATATAAGGCATGCGCAGGCGAGCGAGCGCCTCTTTTCCTTCGGTGAGGTGAGTGGCAGGGACAGTATATCTGTGAGGTGCCCTTGCTGATTCTCTGGCCTAGCTTGAGGCCTGTCCTCGTCTTCTGTCCCACTTTGTCTGTTTCGTTGCAGCCACTGAAGATCCTGGTGTCGCCATGGGCCGCCGCCCCGCCCGGTGGTGAGTGCCGAATCCGTGCAGTTTGGTAGCTGTGAAAAAGGGAGAACTGTATTTCACGATTAAAAGCAATCCTGGCAGGGAGTCTCTAGTGCAGCTTTCCTGTACTGGAACAGACTCCACGGTTTTCCCAATACCTTCCGGGTCGCTTGGGGGTCTTGGTGTATACTATGTTTCTTTAAAAGTTCATGCTGTTCTTGAGCGTTTCCTCTATTTTGTCGGGGGGGGGGTGGATTTGCTCTCCTGGAGTGCATATGTTCCGCCACTTTCAGGCTGGAAGCGACGTCCGCCTTGCTTCCCCCCTGTCCTGGAAATTCGTCACCTTTTTAGGCTCAATACTCTTTCAGGGCCTTTGTGTGCTATCCCGGTCTTATTTCCGGGCGACATGCCCGTCCCTTCTCGGGCGCCAAGGGCCGCCCTGAAAAGCGGGCTCGGCCGCGTCGTGTGCCCTGCAGGGGGCGTCAGAATCTCTTCACACGTGGTCCGGAGGCGGATTTAATGCCACGTGCCCAAAAGTCGGTGGCTGGCATGAACTGAGTTACTAATAGCAAACTTGGAGTGCTTTGAAGAGAGAGGTTTTTTGTTTGTTTTTCCTGGAAAAGCCCCTTTAGACCGTTTGACCTTATGCGAAGCATGAAACCATAATAAGGGATCAAATGAGATTTTTTTGCTTTTATGTTCTTAGCATGGGTGTTCTCTTAACTTTTGACCACCTTGTTTTGACCATGTCTTGCTTAGAGCTAATGTCCGGGGGTGGAGACAGCTGGGATTAACACATTGTTGTCCTCCCCATTCCCAGCTCTCCTTTGGTCTTAATTTAAGGGATTCCTCAAAGTGTTCCATTGTTGGGTTCACTTGTGAACTGTAACTTTGGGTTTCCCCCCCTCCCCGCAGTTACCGGTATTGTAAGAACAAGCCGTATCCAAAGTCTCGCTTCTGCAGAGGTGTCCCTGGTAAGTAGTGGGAGAGCTCCCAAACTGGTTTTGCTGCACTGACTCAGTTGCCCCCCCCCCCCCACTTACCCAAGTTCTTTTCAGATGCCAAGATCCGCATCTTTGACCTGGGGCGGAAGAAGGCAAAAGTGGATGAGTTCCCACTATGTGGCCACATGGTGTCAGATGAATACGAGCAGCTCTCCTCTGAAGGTGAGGCAGGATTCCTTCTTAATCACTCCATCCCTTCTCACCGCCCTGGTTTTATCAGTTAATCGTATCCAGTGGGGAGCCTTTGTCAGTATAGCCGATACAAATGTACTGTGAGAGCCAGGGAGGGTTACACTAAATGCTTCTGTGCTATCTTGTCTCATTCTGCTGCCTCCCCCGTTGCCAACCTAGCCCTGGAGGCTGCCCGTATTTGTGCCAACAAGTACATGGTGAAAAGCTGTGGCAAAGATGGTTTTCACATCCGAGTGCGGCTCCATCCATTCCATGTCATCCGTATCAACAAGATGTTGTCCTGTGCTGGAGCTGACAGGTGAGCTGGGTCGTGGGTCTCTGCCTTTTCAGGTGTTTTCCCATACCTCGAGGCCCTTGTTTGGTTTGATTTTTTTCATCAGGGCAAAGAAATGGGCCTCACATAAAGAATTTAGCCACCTGTAATAAAGCTAGGTTAAAGGCTACCAGATGGATTTTAATGGACCATTTTCCCCTCATACCACTGCACAGAATTGACTTGCAGAAACAAACATAAAAGGCACCGTGACTAAGATTTAGCCTCTTGATGACAGGTGAAAGGAGGTGCTTCTGAGGGAGTAGCTTTAATCCTGATGACAGTCACCTGCCAGCAAGCAGGTAGCTGAAGCAGTCACAGTTTGGAGGGCTTTCAGATGAGCCCAATGATACCTTGTAGGGACTGGCTAGTCTGTTTTTGAGTTTTCTGTTCTCTGCAGCCAATTAAGCCGACTGTGCTCTTTGTCCATGGGGGCCCAGTGTGCCATGGCTGCAAACAGTAGCCTCCTTGGTAGTGTATGCAGCCTGTTGATTGTATGGGTTGCCCTAAGGGACCTTGGAGACAGCTCTTTCCAGTGGACACTGAGGTCTGACCTCATGCTATCTCCAATCTAGGCTGCAGACAGGTATGCGGGGTGCCTTTGGAAAGCCCCAGGGCACAGTAGCCAGGGTCCACATTGGCCAAGTCATCATGTCCATCCGTACCAAGCTGCAGAACAAGGAGCATGTGATTGAGGCCCTACGGAGGGCCAAGTTCAAGTTCCCTGGCCGCCAGAAGGTGAGTTGTGCTGAAACCACTGTCCTGCCTGTGCTTGCCCTAGTGTCCAGGCTTCTTCATGCCATTCTCTTTCTCTCTCCCTAGATCCACATCTCCAAGAAGTGGGGCTTTACTAAGTTTAATGCGGATGAATTTGAAGACATGGTGGCTGAAAAGCGGCTTATCCCAGATGGCTGTGGGGTCAAATACATCCCTAATCGTGGCCCCTTGGACAAATGGAGGGCTCTGCACTCCTGAGAATCTCGGCACTGCCCCCTCCCGACTCATGCCCACCAATAAAACCTACTTCCTGTCTGTCTGTGCATCTGGATTCATGGAGGGTTGGGGCTCTTTGGAAACTCTCAAGTCATGGTCCTTTATTTTGAGAAGAAGGCTGACAAGTTGGCCAGGACCAGCATCCTCTCAGTTGTCTAGTTAGGACATTGACTTGGACGTACCTAGATCAGATGTTGTCTGTTCAAAATTTCCCTTTGCAAGTCCAGTCTGTGATGAGTCCATAGGCATTGAGTGCTCCTTTAGTAAAGTGCCCTGCCCCCGCGATTAAAAAGGGCTTGTGGCCTAAGGCTGACTTGTGGCTGCTGTAGAAGCTCTCCCTGAGGATCCCAGACCAGCAACATAACTGCAAATGGGGAGAAGTGAAGACTAGGCATGGTTCCAGCCATGTTTCAACCAGCACTCTAGGAGATGGGCCCTCCGGTTAGCCCTTGAATAGTTTCTTGTGTTAGGTTGTAAGGCAGCTTTGACCCACACTCACCACCTACCACCCCTTCTGGGGCCTCCTCTCCACGTGCTTGACCACTTTGGCTAGTGTCCGACCTGACCTCAAGCTCCCCCCACCTGAAATGGCCCATAGGCAAGACAACCTTTTGGCAAGTAGTGTGCAGCTCCCCTTGGTCTGGGGATTCTGTGTTGTCTGGCACGGTTGTGTACCAGGGTTCTAAAAGCATTAGTTGGGCTCAGTATCACGGGGCAGCAAAAACAAGCCCCCGAGAATCCCTACTAGGCCTGATGGCTTGTGGTTCTCCAGCCAGAAGCAGGTCCTAAAGAGATGGTTCCAGAGTGGGCCACAGTGGTCACTGAGCGCCTCTGCCGCTTCCCCAGGCTGGGCTGGGTTGCATTGAATCCACTGGCCTTTTGTAATCATTACTTAACAGACATTTCTAAGGTTGAAAATTACTTTTATTTTTGACCTTGAGATGATTCTAAACCATAAATAGTGTTTAAATGGCCCTGATAATCCTGCTAGCTGGTTTTACTGAGCTCTGTCTCTGGAAAATGAAGCTGGGGAAGGGAGGGTTCTACGATACCAACACCCTAAATAAGATCATTGGTAACATTTTGCTAAGTGTCCTGTAGTCCCTTTACCTGCACGAGCACGTACTCATACAGTTGCTGTTAGTTACATAAGTGGTGCATCTCTCTATGTGCCTGTAGCCTTGGTACCCAGCCCGAGCCACGCCTCGTACACGTGCCCCCAGTGTGGACTGACCATACCCTGGGTGGGGCGAGGTTGGGCTGCACCATGGTTGTGAACATGGGCTTGACAGCAGGCAGCAGGGCTATTTGAAGCTATTTTCATGTATGGGATTACAACAAGCTTCATTTTCTGTTCGCTAGTTACTGTGTGTGTGTAAACTGCTTATCGATCCTTGTGTCTGCTAGAATCTTAATATTGATTCATACGGATCCTGTGTGCAATAAAAACGGCCCTCTGGCACATCTGCTCCACGTATGTAATATCCCTCAATTTAGCTTTTTGTTCTCAGCGTGTAAGTTTCCTTTTTGTCCTATAATAAAATCTTTTGTTCTGCTGTGATTCCCTTTTCTGAGCCCTGCAGTTGAGCCAAAATCACCTGAGCCCCCTTTTCTCCCCCAGCCCTGGAGCCTGCTCTATCCGCACTCTTGACACTAGCTGGGGGCAGAGTGGCATGGGTCTAGCCTCAGGGCCCATGCCTCCCTCTACATCCTAATGCCAGGCAGGGGCCCAACCAAAGAGCAAGCCAAACCAAAGAAAAGGCAGATGGAGAAGGGTTGCAGTCCAGTGGGGTAGAGCTATAATCAGATGGAGGAGGGCTGCAGTGGAAGCTTCTCAGGAGTCTCTCCGGCTCTAGAGCAGTTGGGGAGCACACCGGAGAGAGCAGGATTTGAGTCCTGAGGGCAGCACAGTCCTCACATCTGTGGGCAGCAGGCTCGGGGCTGGTTCAGGCCACCAGGCCCAGCGGGGGGAGCAGGAGTAGCAGCAACAGAAGGGCCAGGCCAAGAGGCTGGACCCTGGGTGCCGCCTGGTTCAGCTCCACTTCCACGGGGTAGTGGTCGCTGATGTTGAGGGCCTGGGGGTAGGCAGCAGGACAGAGGATCAGTGCCGGGGCGGAGGGACTTCCCTGGGACCCCGTCCCGGCCTCCCCGCCTCACCTCCTCCTCGGTGAGCTGGAAGCTGCTGGGGAAGTTGAAGGCAGCCGCAGAGCGCAGCCGACTCCGGCAGTGCTCCCCGTGCAGCACTATGCGGTCATAAGCGCAGTGGGTGCTGGCCCGCACTGTGGTGTCCTCGTCGTCGTCAATCGCCCAGTGGAAGCCTGCCTCAGTCCGCAGCACCAGCTCACCCAGGCGCTTTTTGGTCAGGAAGGCACAGTCAGCGTTGAAGTCCCCGAGCAGGATCATGTCCTGGAGGCGGGGTCGGGGTGGGCGGCAGCAGTCAGACCTGGCCACCCAACCCTCCTGTCCCCAGCCCTCCTGTGCCATCTGCCCAACCCTACCCTGTTCTGCCAGCGCTGGGAGACATCCAGAAAGACGTCATACAGGGCATTCAGCTCTTGCTCTACGGCCTTCGGAGTGGTGTGCAGCGGGACCAGCACCAGGCTGCGAAGGACTGCAAGCCCCAGGAATGGAGGACTCCCACCCACTCCTGGGCACCCCCACCCAGCCTCTTCCCAGTAACCAGGCCCTCGGTACAGCCAGCCAGACCCTCCTTCCTGCTCCCACATAGCAGGGCCACCCTTCTTCCCTTCCTACCCTTGCTGGGAAAAGTGAACTGGGCCACAAAGGGCTCCCGGGCAAATAGATCATCCTTGTCCTCGTACACGTAGGAATCCAGGACCTGTGTCTTGTGTGACCTGGGGGACCAAGGGATGAGAAGCAGTGGCCCCACATCACTGATTTGGTTTGCGAGGGGCCCTCCACTACCAGCCCTATTTCATGTGACCGCAGCCTCCTAGCTGCTTTTCTAGAACTTGTTTCTTATTGAGATATAATTCACATACCATGGAATTCACCTGTTTAAAACGCACAATTCAATGGTATTGAGCAGCCCCACAGAGGGCCCGGACTCATCAAATCTGCCTGTAGGGCCCGGACTCATCAAATCTGCCAGGATAGGGAAACCCAGGGTCAGGGGCCCCGAGGCTCCGGAGGGGGCCAGATTAGACCCACAGAAGAATTAGGACATTCACAGGGTTGTGAAACCATCGCCACATTCAGTTTTGGAAACTACTTATGGCCCGAAAAAGCCATGTACCCATGAGCAGTGGCTCCCCATTCCCCTCCTCTGCCGCTGGCGGCCACTGATCTGTTTTCTGTCTCTGTAGATTTGCCTGTTCTGGACACTTTGTGTGAAGGGAATCAAAGTCATATGTGGTCTTTTGTGTCTGGCTCCTTTCCCTTAGCACACAGGTTTTCAAGGTCCATCCACGCCACAGCACGGCTCAAGCTTCTTCATTCCTTCTTGTGGCCAGGTAACATTCCAGTGTATAAAGAGCTGATGGACACTCGGACTGCTGTTTCCAATCTGGGGCTGTTATGAGCATTTCCATGTGGATGTGTTTCTGTACCCCCCACCTCATTATTTTGGAGTGAATTCTAGACATATGATTTCATCTGTATAAACAGGTCTCCTTACCTGACCACCCCCCTTGCCCTCTCCATCCTGACCCCCGAGGGCTCCTCTGCCCCAGGCTATCCCAAGGACTTAGGGCTATCTCTGGAAACTGGGTCTGCCCAAAGTCCACAACAAGCCCCCACAGTGGCTTCCACAGGTGAGAGGCAAAGAAGCCCCACATCTGTGCGCGCAAAATGAAGGCCTCCTGCTGTAGGGACACATGGGCATCAAAGCTGGCTAGGGTAGAGGGGGGTAAGATCCCCAAAGAAACCCACTGAGGAGAAAAAGTGCAATGAGAAGGTGAGGGCCACCCCAGGAGGAAGGAGCCCGTAGTCGTTGGGACTGCAGAGGCACCTCGCACTGGGCCAAGTGCCAAGCCCGGCCCGGCCACCATCTGTGCTTACCGGTACACGTACACGTACTTCTCCATGTATGTGCTGCGCCCCAGAGAGGGGCTGCTCAAGAAACTGTAGGGCCCGGAGTCATCAAATCTGCCAGGATAGGGAAACCCAGGGTCAGGGGCCCCGAGGCTCCGGGGGGGGGGGGGTGCAGATTAGACCCACAGAACCCTCCTCACCGATTGAGTTCTCGAAGCAGGAGGGACATAGCACTGCCAGAAGCGTCCACCACCTCCTGCAGCACCATGATGTCGCAGCGAGCCAGGATCTGCAGGACAGCAGAAGGGCTGGCCCCACTCAGTGCCAGCGACCCCAGGAGGAAGGTGGGGTCCCTGGGGAACTAGCACCGGTGTGGCCAAGAGTGATACGGCTCTCTGGCTGAGGCCCACAGAGAGCACTGGGACCAGCAAGGACTTGGGAGAAGGCCGAGTGCCACCCCAACCACACTGCATCCACGTTACAGAGGAGGAGACTGAGGCCAATGACAGGGAAGGAATGTGCTCCACATCTCCACACCCACGCCTCTTGATGTCCCCTCTTCTCTGGGAAATGCCCCTGGCCAGGCAGGGCAGGGGGATTTGGGTCGTGGGCACAGCTTTCCCTCAGTGATGAACCTACCCGGACGAAGGTGTCCATCACATGCTCTCTGGCTGCCTTGGAAAGCGTAAGCCGCTGGGCATTGAAGGCACAGATGCGAAAGGCCTCAGCCCCACCAGGCAGGAGAAGCAGGAGCACGGCTGGGCAGTGCATGGCTCTGTGGGGGTTGCTGGGACCCTCTGGAGGAATCCAGGCCGTCCCGGGGTGCGGTCCCAGCTAGGCTCAGTTCTGCTTCTGAAAGGACATGGCAGCGTGGGACAGAGGAAGTGATGTTCATCCTGCTGCCCAGCACCAGCCTCCCAGAATGGCCAGCATCGCAGATTTCCTGCCTTTCTCCCTGTGGACAACTTCCAACATCAGCACATAGGGCTAGACTTCATTCTTTTTTCCTCTGAATGATTTTAAGTGGGGCGCCTGGGTGGCACAGTTGGTTGGACGTCTGACTCTTGATTTTGTCTCAGGTCACGATCCCGGAGTCCCGGGATCAAGCCCCCGCATCAGTGGGCTCCCTGCTCAGTGGGGAGTCTGCTTCTTCCTCTCCCTCTGCCTCCTCCCCCTTGTTCATGCTCTGTCTCTCTCTCTCAAATAAATAAATAAAATCTTTTATTTTATTTATTTTTTTTAAAGATTTTATTTATTTATTTGAGAGAGAGAGACACAGCGAGAGAGGGAACACAAGCAGGGGGAGTGGGAGAGGGAGAAGCAGGCTTCCCACCGAGCAGGGAGCCCGATGTGGGGCTCGATCCCAGGACCCCGGGATCATGACCTGAGCTGAAGGCAGACGCTTAACGACTGAGCCACCCAGGCGCCCCTTAACCATTTTAAAGTATACAGCTCAGTAGCATTAAGCACATTCACACTGTTGTGCAACCATCACCACCATCCATCACCAGAATTTTTCCAACTTCCCAAACTGAAACCCTGTCCCCATTAACACTCGTTCCCTATCCCCCTCCCCCCAGCCCCTGGCGCCCACTGTCCTACTTTCTGTCTCTATGAATCTGACTACTCTCGGCACCTCATAGGAGAGAAATCATACAGTATCTGTCTATTTGTGACTGGCTGATTTCACTCAGCATAATGTCCTCAAACCTTATCTATGTTGTAGCATATGTCAGAATTTCTGTCGTTTTTAAGGCCAAATAGTATTCAACTAACTGTGTGGATAAACCACACGGATTTCAACTGTATGGATTAAATATTCGACTGTATGGATAAACCCGGGTTTACTTTTTTACATTCCCACCAACAGGTCACAAGAGTTCGACCTCACAACTAATTCCAACTTTTCACCACCATTAGCAACAGGAGGATCACCTTCAACATCTCTCTCTGCTTGTGAGATGCTATCTTTAAGACGAACGCATTTTGCTCCCTCTTTCTCTTGGTTTATCTTTGTTTCAGATGCACCCAAACTTTGTCCTGTTATTTGGGTTCAGCCCCTTGCTTGCTCCCTATCTGTGTCATTCTCACTTAAGCAATGTAAGTCCCTCTACTTCTGTCTGCCTGCTTTTCTCTGTCACCTTTGTAACCAAACTCAAGGGGTTCACCACTTGAGGTGCACCAAATTGAACACAACCCAAGGAAGTGTTGAAAGCAAAGAGGTTTTTAGTTCCTGTTATAAGTAAGGAGACAGGGGGCGCCTGGGTGGCTCAGTCGTTAAGCGTCTGCCTTCAGCTCAGGTCATGATCCCAGGGTCCTGGGATCGAGCCCCACATCGGGCTCCCTGCTCCGCGGGAAGCCTGCTTCTCCCTCTCCCACTCCCCCTGCTTGTGTTCCCTCTCTCGCTGTGTCTCTCTCTGTCAAATAAATAAATAAAATCTTTAAAAAAAAAAAAATAAGTAAGGAGACAGGGAGATGACTCTCAAAGCACTGTCTCCCCATGAGGTTAATAATAGGAAGCTTTTATCCAGTGTATTAGGGGGTCGGGGCAGGGAGCTTACACAGGCAGTTTGGGTTCAATTGTGCATGCCTAGCATGTCAACATGTTAGTGCATACAACGTATGTTCAAAAAAGGGTGGACAGGGGTGCCTGGGTGGCTCAGTCGGTTAAGCGGCTGCCTTTGGCTCAGGTCCTGATTGAGCCCCACGTCGGGCTCTCTGCTCAATGGAGAGCCTGCTTCTCCCTCTCCCTCTGCCTGCCTCTCTGGCTACTTGTGCTCTCTTTCTCTCTGTCAAATAAATAAATAAAATCTTTAAAAAATTTTTTAAAAAAAAATTTTAAAAAAAGGGTGGAAAACTCTGCCTATAGGAGAAGATTTTAGTATTATAATGAGCTAAAGGTAGTTACTTTAGGACAACGGGGTGGGGGGGGTTCCATGCTCAGCTCCAATCCAGCTCAAACTGGCTCACATAAGCAGCTATCAGGCAAGACACACCTAGCAAGGGGCTATCAGGTGAAACACCTAGTTAGTTGGGTGTCTCCTTGGCTGGAACTGTTGGTTCTGCAAAATAAGCCATATTCCTTCTCTGCTTTTGTCCCTTCCTCCCTCCCTTCTACTGATAGCTCTCAGCCCTCTTATTTTTTTTAAGATTTTATTTATTTGGGGGGTGGGAGAGAGAGAGAGAGAATGAGCAGAAGGGAGAGGGAGAGAGGGAATCTGGAGCAGACTCCACACTGAGCACAGAGCCCCACACGGAGCTCCATTTCACGACCCTGAGATCACCACCTGAGCCGAAACCGAGTAGGACGCTTAACCGACGGAGCCACCCAGGCGCCCCTTTCAGCCCTCTTAAGCCCTCTTATTTGAGTAATTTCCCACTGCATCCCAGGTAACATTTTGTCACCTCCCTCTCTGCCTTCCTCTGTCTTTCTCGCCCTCTCTTCTCTGTTTTCCCCTCTTTGTCATCTAGTCTCTGCATCTCTTTCATACTCCTGGCTGGGCTGAATGCCTGTCTCTCCCTGGCCACCTGCTCTGTCACTCAGGCTGGCTTGGGTGCCCTGCCCTGGTTACTATTCTGGGATGTATGTGGACACTTGAGCAGCCCAGGGCTGTCAAGGGAAGGCTCGGAGGCTCTGGGGTCAGGGGCCCGCAGAAGGGCCAAGGTCAAGAAGAACCACAGTGACTGTTCCTGGCCTCAGCCCAAAGCCTAGCCCAGGCTCCCAAGGCCAACCCTTGGCCCCAGGGGTTCCCTTCCCCTCTCACCCCTGTCCTCAGGCCGGGGCGGGGGGGGGGTAACTTTCTCCCTCCCTCTGCTCAGAGGGCTCCCATACCTACTCAGACCCTCAGACCAGCTCGTATCCACGCCTGCCGGAGCTGTAAGCGGATCGCAACACCTCTACGGAATCGCAGCAGCCGTCTGGGCAGGAACCGTAGGGGAGAAAAGAGGAAGAGGCTGTCTTCCCGACCCACCCGTCAGGCCAGGCCGGTCGCCCCACCCTTCTTGGCGCTGAGGCTCTGCCCCCCAGGGCCGAGCGCTGGACTCCACCTTCCCTGGCCCACGTGGAAAGCAGGCGCCGGCGGAGGCCTGGAGCTGGGGGCAGATGACAGACCTGTGAGTCACAGAGAGTAATCGAGCCTCAGCATTCCCATAATGAGTAGCTGCCTGTGCCAAGGGTGCGCGGGGAGGAGGAGCCGGCGCGCAAATGCAAACCCGGAGCTGTGCTCTCCCAGGCCCGGCCCTCAGTCCCCGACACGGGCTGCCTCTAGGCAGCATCTGGTACGGAAGACACAAGAGCCCGAGCTTGTGCCCGTCGTAGGGGAGCCCTGCGGCGAGCCTGGGGGCTCCCCCGAGGACAAGAGCCTCCTCTCCATGTCCTCAGGCCAGTTGCCAGTGTGGCTGCACACTCCTACGCCCTCTGGAGACCCCAAGTGAGCCAGCCAGGCGCCCCTATTTATTATTTTTGAAGCACAGTTGTATCGATTAAAAAAAAAAAAATTTGTTTCTAGGGTCGCCTGGCTGGCTCAGTCAGTAGGGCATGCGACCCTTGAATTCAGGATTCTGAGTTCAAGCCCCACGTTGGGCGTAGAAATTACTTAAATAAAAAAGAAGGAGGAGGAGGAGGAGAAGGATAAGAAGAAAAATAAACAGACTGCTTAGCCGATACAAGGCTTTCTTCCGCGGTGATAAACATGTTTTGGGGAAACAGAGGTGGTGGTTGAGAACACTGGAAATGTACTAAATGACGGAAAATACTATATTATACATAGTATCTTTTTATTATTTGGCATATGTTGCTACATATATATTACATCACACATTACATGTTACATATAGATACACATATTGTACATATCTGTAATATTGTAACAAATTGTGTGCAGAAATTACATAAAAATTACATAATGTAACATATAACAGGTTATATACGTAAAATACGGTATAGAATATAAAATGCTACAAAATATTACAAAACGGTTAATTCCGTTTTGTGAATTTTGCCTCAATAAAAAACAAAGGGGAAAAAAAACCTAAATAAAAGTGCCCCGGGGACGCCTGGGTGGCTCAGTCGTTAAGCGCCTGCCTTCGGCTCAGGTCATGATCTCAGGGTCCTGGGATCGAGCCCCGCATCGGGCTCCCTGCTCGGCGGGAAGCCTGCTTCTCCCTCTCCCACTCCCCCTGCTTGTGTTCCCTCTCTCGCTGGGTCTCTCTCCGTCAAATAAATAAATAAATCTTTAAAAAAATAAAAAAATAAAAATAAAAATAAATAAAAAATAAAAAATAAAAGTGCCCCGTCAGCTCCAACCTTTAGTGGTGTCAGGTAATTGTTCGCCTAGCCCAAGTTACCTATGGAGACTTTTCTGGGCACGAACTAAGGAGCTACAAAGGACGCGCAGCCGCCAGCGGCCGGGAACCCGCTTCTGCGCGGGAGCGGGGCGGGACGGGCGGGGCGGGGCGGGGCGGGGCGGGGCCACACGGCCCAAGGGCCCGCCCCTGCTGCCGTCAAGCGGCCTGAGAGCATTTTGCGACAGGCCGCTGGGAGCCGGCCGCCGTCGCTGGCTCGGTTTCCGGCGGGGGCCCGGGGCCCCTGGCTGCCACCGCCGGCCCCTCTCGCTTCTCACTGCGAACCCCGACTCCTGACCTCGGTGGCGGCTCGTCTGTGGCGAGAGAGCGGGGGCCGGCCCGGCTCTGGCCTGACCTGCGAGGTGACCTTGGTCGAGTCCCCTGTCGAGCGGAGCCCGTCTGTGGCGCGGGCCTGCCGGGGACCCAGTTCTCCAGCGGTTGAGGACACAAGCCTAGAGCGGCCCCACAGGCTGCCCCGTGGCAGGGGAAGCGCCGGGCTGCCTGGGGGGAGCGGGGGAGCTCGGTCTGGGCGGGGGAGATGCCCCTGCGTGTGAAATGGCCGTTCCCCGCCGTGCCGCCGTTCACCTGGACTCTGGCCAGCAGCGTCGTCATGGGCCTCGTGGGCACCTACAGCTGCTTCTGGACCAGTGAGTGGGCCCGAAGCCGAGGCAGGGTCGGCCACGGCTCTCCACGCCCAGCCAGAGTTGGGATTTGGGGTTGTGGGCGTGGGTAGGGGCTAGTTTGGCTGGGGGGAGCCCTGGGAGCCAGGGAGAATGAGGCCAAGACCTCTCCCCACAGTCCGTCTCTCGCCCCAGAGTACATGAACCACCTCACCGTCCACAACAAGGAGGTGCTGTACGAGCTCATCGAGAACCGAGGCCCGGCCACGCCCCTCATCACTGTCTCCAATCACCAGTCCTGCATGGATGACCCTCATCTCTGGGGTACCTGGCACCAGGGTTATGGGCACAGGGAGGCATGGAGAGAACCCGGGAGGGGGCCAGACAGAAGTAGAACAAACTGACTTCTCACTGGGCTCTCTACAAATCCCTGGCACTCCTGTTTCTGGGGTGTCCTGCCCCAAGGATTAAAATAGGATTTGTGGCCCCTTCAGTATCCTCTCAGAAAATAACTTGGCAAGGGCCTCAGAAATTTGGAGGGACCGAGGGAGTGAGGAAACAGCTGCAGGGCAAAGTCTGATTGATGGCTGCTTTACTTTGATGCATCAGGCCTGTGGAACCCTCCATTCTCTAAACTGTTGAAGGTCCCACAGAGTATTGAAACAGATCCGAGAACCAAAGGGTATCTTGTCAAGGAAGGTCTGGGCTAGAGGCTGGGAGACGTGTGTCCTGGTTCCAGGTTTGCCCCAGGCTGAGTTTGTACCCTTTAACCAGCCTCATTTGGGAGCCCACTTCACCACCTAGAAGTTCCTGCTCTGCTGACTTCACAGGGAGTTGCTTGGCTCCAGTAACCCAGATGGCGGGGTAGAGGGGTGCCCAGGGCTTTTATTGATGAATTCAGGAGGTTAGACTGTGGTAGAGCTCATGGGAAGCCAGTTGGTCAAATCGGAGCCTTTTAGAGCCCACCCTGGCCACTGGGCAGAGAAGGGCCTGTAGAGTGCCACAGGCAGATACCAGGAGGCCAGGAAGGAGCTTTTAGAGCCATTCAGTAACCTGGACTGGGGTGGGGGCAGTAACACTGGAGGGACAGGTGTAGAAGGATAGGCAGTGGCAAAAGGTATCAGGGAGGTAGGCAGGCCAGATGTGGGGACCAATACGATATGGGTGGGGATGGGAGAGAGGGAGAAGCCAGGGACAACATGGGGTCCAGCCGAAGGGACTGGAAGATGCTACTTTTAGCCATAGGGAAATGGTAGTGCTGCTGCCCCCGCTCCTCATTCCCTGAAACTGGGTGACAGAAAAAGATGCTCCCTAGGGACCAGGCAAGCTGGGGCATGAAGCGTTTCCTTCTCTAGGGATCCTGAAACTCCGCCACATCTGGAACCTGAAGTTGATGCGTTGGTGAGGAGGAATGGGCCCCTCGCAGTGGGCCTGGCAGGCCTCACCCGTCTCTGCCCAGATTTGCCCTCCTCCTGCTCTGCCCAGGAGGCGGCGTCCAGCAGTACAGGCAGGGCACGGGGTGGGGTTCCACAGGCCCTCCTGTGCCTCCTTTCCACATTGCCGACAATGTCAGGCATCATGTTGCGGGGAGGGCAGGGAATTAGGGTGCAGGGGAGGCAGGGATGACTGCATCTGTCCCTACTTCAGGACCCCTGCGGCTGCAGACATCTGCTTCACCAAAGAGCTGCACTCCCGCTTTTTCAGCTTGGGCAAGTGTGTGCCCGTGTGCCGAGGTGAGCTGATCCTCCAAGAAGGGGCTCGTGGGCGAGTGAACGCAGGGAGGCACTTCTGGGGCCTTCTCTGGTTTTCTTCGGAGCGGGAACTGGTGGCTAGTGCTTCTGGCTGAGCAGCACTGGGAGTGGAGGGACCAGGTGGGACATGGAGCCTGGGCACAAAGGGAGCCAGGGGCCACTGCCCCAGCGGTGTGTGTCCCAGTTGCATGGCATGGCTGCGCAGGTGGCGCTGGCGGCTGGGGGAGTGAGGGCCTCGCGGAGAGCACTCAGTTCCTGGGACTGCCTGAAGGCTGTGTGAACCTGGGACTTCTGCATTAGAAGTCAAGGAGGCATTGTCCACAGCTAAGAGACTCACTGATGGCGGTGTGGTGTCGTTGGTCTGTGGTGGTGGTGGCATGTGCTGGAAGCTGCAGAGTTTGGGAAAACAGGCTTGTGGGGTGAGGGTGTGACACTGGGTGACTACTCAGCACCTCTCGAGAGCCTCAGGAGGTAGGGACCATTTTGATCCCCATTCTCCAGATAAAGGGGATTGGAGGAACTAAGCCACTGGTCCAAGGTCATGGGGTGAGAGGTGGCAAAGCCAGGATTTGAATCCAGGTTGCTCTTTCCTCTGGGGAAGTACAATATTTTCTAGGCGGAGTACGAAAGGAAAGGCATTCGAGACACAGGAACCCCATGCCAGGCACTGAAGAGGTAAGCGATAAAGGTAGACAATGTAGGTTGCAGGCCAAATGTGAAGGTTCTCGAATAATCATGGTAAGAACTGTGGACTCTGTTCTCTCATCAGGGCAGTGATGTGCTTCTGTCTGTGGTTCAGAGAGAGAGAGCTTCCTGGCTGCAGCGTGGCTGGTGGATGGGAGCAGAGCCCAGTGGAGGCAGGGAGCCCAGTTAGGGGCTGTCTCAGTAATTCTGGCAGCAGAGGATTGTAGCTGGGCCTCTGGAGGCCGCTGTGGGGAGCTGGAGAAGTCCTGCAACAACAGGACTTGTTGGTAGATTGGGTATGGGAAGGGGTAAGGAAAAGATAGCTTGAAGATGACACTAGGTGACATCTGATGACACTGAGCCACTGTGAGGATGAGATGAAGGGAAAGCAGTGTGGGGGTTGGGAGGGGAGGTGAATTCTGTTTTGCACATGTTTCATCTGAGGAGCCTGTCACCTGAGGAGGGGAGCAGTGCCAGAGGCAGTGGGATGTGCAGTTCTGGAACTCAAAAGAGCAGTCAGGAATATATTAGGGACTCAACCACTAACAAAGTCACAGAAGTAGAGGTAAGATTGCAGAGAGGGAGAGTGGATGGAGAGCAGGAGCCAGGACAGCACCTCAGGGCGGAAACACAGACGCAGGCCACCAAGGCAGCAGGAAGCAACGGCCAGAGAGGAAGGAAGCAAAGCAGGGCCCCTTGGCGCCGGAGAAGCCGTTTCTGTGAAGTGGCAGCCGCAGGAAGTGTCGGGCAGGAGGGAGAGGGGATAGCAGGGACGTCCACTCCTCCCAGAAGTTCAGCTGTGAGGAGGGAGGGAGAGGAGGAGGTAATCAAAGGGTGTCAGAGGTCAAGGGAGAGGTTCTTATTCTACGTGGTCAAAGTAAAACATGATGAAATGTAATAAAGTAACCTCAAAAAATGAAGGGCTTTTAATGAAAAGCTGCAGTGCCTACCCCTCCAGATCCTCAGATCTCCTCCTTGGAGACAACAGCCTTGAGTGCTTTCACTTCTTGCTGCATTTGAAGGCTATTTCATTTCTCTAAAACATAAGCAGAAGCTACAAGTGTTGTGGCTAGTGACTGTGGCATTGTTTATCACACCCCACTCTGAGAGATGGGGACTCTGCTCAGGTTCCTGAGTCTCAGTTCCTCCCTTCTGCAACCTCACACAGAGGCCTTCCATGTCCACTTCTTTTTTTTTTTTTTAAGTTTTTTAAATTTATTTTTAAAGTTTATTTATTTTTTTTAGTGGGGTGTCAAACTCATGACCCCGAGATCGAGTCACATGTTCCTCCGACTGAGCCACCCTCCCGGTCAACTTTTTGTCTTGTTCTTCTTTTTGATCTGCATCTAAGTTTTACTGTACAGTTAAAAACAGAAAACAAGGGGCGCCTGGGTGGCTCAGTTGGTTAGGCGTCTGCCTTTGGCTCAGGTCATGATCCCGGGGTCCTGGGATCTAGTCCTGCATCGGGCTCCTTGCTCGGTGTGGAGCCTGCTTCTCCCTCTGCCTGCCGCTCCCACTGCTTGTGTTCCCTCTCTGACAAATAAATAAAATATTTAAAAAACAAAACAAAACAAAATCTTAATTCTAAGCACCTTCAGTGAGAGAAAGTGGGCAGGGAAAAGCTATTTATCAACATACATGACGTGCAGCAAAGATCTAACAACGTGTTAAAGGAAGTATCTGACATACTTGGCTTCTATGTTCCAAAATATTCCATTTCCCCCCCAAGGGTAGGCCTTACGATACGACATGAAGTATCAAAGTGATCTTGTACAAGCTATACAAGTCAGTAGAAATACTGTTTGCAAAAGCTAAATATGCATGTGTTGTTCCAAAATCATGGTAGTAGTATTTTTTCCCTTTTTTTTCTTAAGATTTTATTTATTTATTTGACAGAGAGACACACAGTGAGAGCGGGAACACGAGCAGGGGGAGTGGGAGAGGAAGAAGCAGGCTTCCCGCTGAGCAGGGAGCCTGATGCGGGGCTCCATCCCAGGACCCTGGGATCATGACCCGAGCCGAAGGCAGACGCTCAACGACTTAGCCACCCAGGCGCCCCACTTTTTTTTTTTTTTTTTAATTAAAGTACAGTTGGCACACGAAGTTGCATTAGTTTCAGGTGCACAACATAGTGATTGACAACTCTGTATGTTATGCTGTGCTCAGCACAGGTGCAGCTGCCATCTGTCACTGTACAGCACTGTATTCCCTATGCTGTACTTTCCATCCATGTGACATATTCATTCCATAACTGGGAGCCTGTATGTCCCACTCTCCTTCACCCATTTTGCCCATCCCCAAACCCCTGCCGCTCTGGCAGCCATCATTTTGTTCTCTGTATTTGTGGGTCTATTTCTGTTACTTGTTTTGATTTTGATATTCCGCATATAAGTGAAATCATATGGTATTTGTTTTTCTCTGATTTATTTCACCTAGCATAATACCCTGTAGGTCCATCCATGTTGTTGCAGATGGCAATATCTCAATTCTTTTTTCACTTTTTTTAAGGTGGAGAGGGCCAGAGGGAGAGAGAGAATCTCTTGGAGCTCTCTGCTCAGTGGGGAGTCTGCTTCTCTCTCTGCCCCTCTCCCTGCTTGTGCTCCCTCTCTCTCTTTCTCAAATAAAATTTATTTTATTTTATTTATTTGTGAGAGACAGAGCACGCACACACAAATGGGGGAGCGGCAGACAGAGGAAGCAGGCTCTCTGCTGAGCAGGGAGCCCCATGTGGAGCTCGATCCCAGGACCCTGGGATCGTGACCTGAGCCGAAGGCAGACGCTTAATGACTGAGCCACCCAGATACCCCTTATTTATTTATTTATTT
>NW_022590259.1:0-18540 GCF_004348235.1 Phoca vitulina | reverse complement strand
AAAAAAAAAAAAATGCAGATGAGCTAAATAATGTGCTAATGTGTTGTCCATCATCACAAACACTTTGCAGACTGGTACCAATATGATTACATTTTGAAAAGTACTGCTCTAGACCTTAAAAACACAGATTTCAAAAAATCTAGAGAAAACACGGACATAATCCCGTACTTTATTCATCTTTGCATTTTTAGCAACTAACATAGTAGCATGTGGTATATGTTCCATACATTTGTGATGAATTATATTCAAGGAGAATTTGACAGGGTATTCCAAAAAATAAAACTCTGATCATAAAGCTATAATTAATGCTCACTAGAGGAAAAGAGCTGGTGAGTTCTAATAAAATAAAGTTTTACACAGTTTTGGTGAGCTCAGATTTTAAAAGGTATAAATACATGAAAGCAGGGACACATGATCAAAGAATTTAAAAGAGTAGCAAAACTTCTGCTTCCAGATCTGATGTTAATTCAACAGTGATTGAAAAACGACCCCTCCTGCTTTAAACAACTGGAAAACTGGGCAGAATGTCTGAAACAGTAGCAGATTCATACACTGAACAACAAGCATGCAAGGCAGTGATCCCTAAGACAAGGGAAACGAATGAAGTAAGTGCTACAACGACCTTAGCTCCTGCTGGAATAGTTTCTAGGCTTCAGTACAAGAAGGAAGAAGCCAAACTGAGCCTGGAGATCTTAGTGGGTTGAAAAGACAGAGTTTGGAATTCAAGAAGGCCAAGGTGCCTAGAATTTGTGGGAAAAAGTACAAGAGAAGAGGCAGCTAGAAATCTAGCTAGACAAGAACACTTGCAGTAACCTCTGAGATCAGCCATAGCAACTTCTTTCTAGATATGTCTGCAGAGGCAAGGGAAACAAAAGCAAAAATAAACTATTGGGACTTCATCAAAATAAAAAGCTCCTGCACAGCAAAGGTATAAACAATCAACAAAACTAAATAAGGCAACCTACGGAATGGGAGAAGATATTTGCAAATGACATCTCTGATAAAGGATTAGTATCCAAAATATATAAAGACCTTCTACAACTCAGCACCCAAAAAACAAATAACCCAATTAAAAAATGGGCAAAAGGCATGAATAGACATTTTTCCAAAGAAGACATACAGATGGCAAACAGACATATGAAAAGATGCTCATCATCACTGATCATCAGGGAAATGTAAATCAAAATACAATGCAATATCATCTCACACCTGTCAGAATGACTAAAATCAACAATACACAAAACAACAGGTGTTGACAAGGATGTGGAGAAAGGGGAATCCTCTTGTACTGTTGGTGGGAATGTAAACTGATGCAGCCACTCTGGAAAACAGTATGGAGGTTCTTCAAAAAGTTAAAAATAGAACTACCCTATGATCCAGCAATTGTACTACTAGGTATTTACCCAAAGAATACAAAAATACAAACTCAAAGGATACATGCACCCTGATGTTTATAGCAGCATTATCAACAATAGCCAGATTATGGAAACAGCCCAAGTGTCCATTGACTGATGAAAGGATAAAGAAGAGGTGATATATATATAAAAACACACACATATATACATACAATGGAATATTACTCAGCCATAAAAAAGAATGAAATCTTCCGTTTGTGATAACACGGATGGAGCTTGAGAGTATTATGAGAAGTGAAATCAGTCTGCAGGAGAAAGACATATACCATACGATTTCACTCATATGTGAAGTTTGAGAAATAAAACAAATGAGCATGGGAGAGAAAAGAGAGAAGCAAACCAAGAAATAGACTCAACTATAGAGAACAAACTGATGGTCACCAGAGGGGAGGTGGGTGGAGGATGGGTAAAATACATGATGGGGATTGAGGAGTGCACTTGTTGTAATGAGCACTGGGTGATGTATGGAAGTGCTGAATCACTAAAGTGTACACCTGAAAGCAGAATTATACTGTATGTTAATTATACTGGAATTTAAATAAAAACTTAAAAAAAAAAAAAAAAAAAGAACTGTAACGTTACCAGAAGCAGGGGAGGGCAGGTATTGAATAGGTGATGGGGATTAAGGAAGCACTTGTGGAGATGAGCATCAGGTGATGTATGGAATTGTTGAACCACTATATTGTACACCTGAAACTAATATTACAATGTACAAAAAAAATCCCAATAAAAATTTAGCAGGCTTTGTGTACATTTATGTTAATTCTAAAATTCATATGGAAAATGACCTAAAATGGCCAAAACAATTTGAAAAAGAACAAAACTGTATGATTTCAAGACATACAAAGCCACACTAATCAAGGCAGTGGTATAAAGCCATATAAACCAATAAAACATAATAGGAAGTGCAGAAATAGACCCTCACATATACAGCCTACTGACTTCTGACAAAGACAGCAAGGCAGTTTAAAAAAGGACAGTCTTTTCAACAAATGGTGCTAGAACAACTGAATATTTATATGCAATCAAAATAAACATTGATCCTTACATAATATTAATGCAAACCATAACTCAAAAATTAACAAATTGGATCACAGATCTAATTTTAAGACCTAAAACTACAGAACTTTTCATAAGAAAAAGAGCAAATCAGTTACTTGGGTTAGGAAAGATTTCTAAATAGGACACAAAAAGCTCAAACTTTCTATTAAGAAAAAAATCAATCAGACTTCATCAAAATGAAAACTTTTGCTCTTCCAAAGATGCTGCTAAGGAAGTCACACACTTAAAATATTTGTGAGATATATATCACATACATATAGATGCATATATCTGACAAAGCTTTTTGTCCAGAATAAAGAATTTTTACAAATCAATGAAAAGACGATAATCCAATAAAAAATGAGCAAATATTTGAACATGTAAGTTCACTAAAGAAGATTTACAGATTGCATATAAGCACATGAAAAGATGGTCAACCTCACTGGCAAACAGGGAAATATAAATTAAAACCACAATAAGATACCACTACACATGCACTAGAATAGCAAAATTTTAAAAGATTGGTAATATCATTTGTTGGCAAGGAGATGGAGCAATCAGATTTCATGTAATCCTGTGTGAATCAAAAATGGAAGAGCCACTTTGGAAAACGTTTTGGCAGTTCTTAAAAAGTTAATCGTGCAGTGATCACGTGACCCAGCAATTTCACTCCTTGGTACGTACTGACTATGGCTACACAGAGAGCTGTGTGTGTGACTGTTCACGGCAGCTTTATTCATAAAGGCCCAAATCTGTTCATCTGATGAAGAGATATCCATACAACTGGGTGCCACTTAGCAACAAATAAGAACTTTTGACACTGGCAACAACATAAATCAGTCTCTAAAACATCATGCTCAGTGAAAAAGGTCAGACTTAAAAACCATGTTAAGGCATGACTCTATGAAATTCTAGAAAAGAGAAAGTAACATGCGGGAACCAGCAAGCAAGGGGAGGGAATGACTGCAGAGGGAAGCAAAGAACTGGTGGAGTTGTTCTAGGTCACGACTGTGGTGGCAGCAAGACTGTATACATGTGTCAAAACTCACAGAACCATCTAATCAAAACTGACAAATTCTACTGTATGTAAAACAGACGGCCCCCAACCAAACTGCACATAAAAAGAGGAGTGGCAAATAGAAGGGACAACTGAGCTCAGTAAGGACTTGAGACCAAGGCTAAAGTCAGCAATTTTTCAAGGTAGGTTCTGAAAAAATCAATGCAGGCTTTTTAGCAGGATGACAAACCACTGTGTTTGTCAATTAAATGTAAAGCTACCTGAACCAGAGCGTTTTTCTGGAGGATCAAGCACCGGAGGCGTTGCATTAAGGGCTGCTGAGGACAGCTGAACGGGCTTGGCCGGAGTCTGGACACTGCTGGCCTCGGGCTGGCTCCCTTCCACTGACTGCTGCGACCGAATCAGAGAGATGTAGAACTCCTCCAACTTGGGCAATGTGGAAGAATCCGAAGAACTCTCTAGGTTTGGCTGCTGCAGTATGAGAAAAATAGGGCAAAAGCATGAAAAGTAGTTGTTAGTGTAACAGGAAGAATTAACCCTGTTTTGGTTCCTTAGTTACAGAGACAAATATTTTTCATATCGGAATACCACTACTCACTTTTAAGAACCTAGTTCCTCTCTAGAAAAAAACAGTCCTTTTCTAACTTAGTGACCATCAATTCAATTCAAGAAACATTTATTGAACACACATTACGAGCAAACACGGTGCTGAAAGCGGCCACACACCGCTGCGGAAGGGCGGCGGGAAAGGCGAGAGAAGGCGGCGAGTGCTCATGTCCGGCACACGGCCAGGCTACCTGCACGTGCTTCTTCATTCAAACCTCAGTACGACCGCTCTAGCTTCGGGGTTCTGTCGTCCTCACCATGGGCCCTTTCACTTAGCAGAACGCTTTTCACAAGAGGCGAAGCTATCCAGTGTTAACCAGGAGATGACAAAGCAGAGATAGGAACTCAGCCCAGTCCCTGTTCTCACCATCTCCCAGTAAGACAGGATCCCTGTCTCCAAGCTCACAGCCCTCAGTTGGAGAAACAGTGTGTGTCCTGCAGCCAGCCATGAATGGAGGCCTGGCCCGCATTCTGCAGTGTGAACACACCGAGAGAACATAAACTAGTTAAAGGAAGCCTCCTGAGAAGAAGAGACAAAATGGAGTACTAAGAACCAGGGTTTGAGAAAAAAAGATGAACATCCCCTATGGAGACTAAACTGGACTTAAGTGAATAGAATATCAAATTTTAACCATGAGATGCTATGTCCTACCGTACAGTCATTGCTGAAGCAGATACCATCTCTGGTAACTTAGCATTCACCTTCTGTGATGGTAACTGGCATTAATATGACTAGAGCCAGCCCTACCCCAACTAGGCTGCCAACAGTCTGGGATCTGCCCTGAGTGAACTGAACCAGTAATTATACAAACAGAAAAGGTAGCTTTGTATGTTCTTCAGCCTCATATGTAGTAGACATCTAGTATCAGTTGGCATTCCCTTTTTGTTCCATAACAACAAAAAAAATCCTGCTCATTTTCAAACATGGCTGGCATGAATGCAGTTATACAATTATGCAGTATACAAAGGGCTATGTGGGTAGCCTTTTTTGACAGCAAAAATGAAACTCACATTTCAGATTAGCTATACTGGCCACACAATATGCTACTTCAGGAAATCAAAGATGCAGATTCAAATTTTTACTTGGCTTATGCAATTCATGTGTGTTTTAGTTACCCTGTAAGTTTATTCTCAGAATGAGGCTAAGCATTAGTGAGTTCTTTCAATAAGGCTCCAAAGGCAGGTAAATATTTATATGATAAATTTTCAGAGCTGAAAAGATCACTATCTAAATCGGTCTTTGCCAATGGACAAACTGAGGCTCCAAAAGGTAACTTGTGCCAACCTGTAGATTTGAGTCTGTGGTGAGGCTAAGCCGTAGATTGCAGACCAGCCAGACCAAGTGTTTTTTACACTATGTCCCGCTGTCTATTTTCAGTAGTTTAACAAAAATTGAAATCAGAAACAAATTTTTGAGGCTATATCCTTTTTCTTTCCTCTTAAATATGATTTTGAAGATGCATTGTTAAAACATATTTAAGATGCATTCTGATAGCTTATTCTGAAAAGAAAAAAAAAAAAACACAGGTGAATGCTTTCTAAATTTGTATGACACTCTGACAGCAACTGCCCGCAGGCAACTTGAGCATTTAATTGACAGTCAAGGTTCTTTCTCCGAAGAGTGTTCTCCAGCCTTGCTGCTCAAAGTGTGGTTCACCAACCAGCAGCATCACCCGGGAGCTTGCTAGATATGCAGAACCTGTGTCCCCATCCCAAATTACTCAGATCCTGCAGCTTCACAAGATTCTTAAGGGATGTGTAAGCACATTATACTTTGAGAAGCATCACACTACCAGATTCAGCTCTCTGTAGTTATCAATGACTGCCTCCATCATAGTTATCTGAAAATTCACCTCATGGAACTAGAGGTAAATGACAGACTTTCAAGAAACATGATTAACATATGTAATCAAAAGCATAGCCCCAAACCCCAATAACATATATCTTCACACCCACAAGGATGGCTATGACTTAAAAAAAAAATAGATATAACAAGTACTGGCAAAGACATGGAAAAATTGGAACACTCTTATATGGCCAGTGGGAATGTTTATTTAGGAAAGTCTGGCAATTCCTCAAAACATTAAACAAAGAGTTACCATATGACCCAGCAATTCCACTCCTAGGGTACATACCCTCATAAAATTTAAAACATGTCTCCATAAAAACATGTACATGAATGTCACAGCAACATTATTCATAATAGCAAAAAACTGAAAATAACTCAAATATCCATCAGCTGATGAATGGATAAACAAAATGTGGTCTATCCATACAATGGAGTATTCAACCATAAAAAGAAATAAAGTACTGATACATGACCAACCTTGAGAATATTATGTTAGGAAGCCAGACACAAAAGATCACATATTGTACTGATTCCAATTACATGAAATGTCGCAAAAAATAAGCAAATCAATGGAGACAGAAAGTAGATGAGTATCTGGCAGATAAAGGGTAGGGTGTCAGCTAAGGGACGCAGGGTATATTTGGGAAATAATGAAAATGTTCTACAATTGCTTGTGGGATGAATGCGCAATAAGCTAACGGACTAGTGAATATACTAAAGCCATTAAACTGTACACTTTAAATGGGTAACTATGGAATATGAATTATACCTTATAAAAGCTGAGAAGCGGAGGATGGAGTCTGAGCCCCACCAAGGGTTTCAGCTGAGATCCCCAAAGGATCCCATGTTAGGAATAACAGCCACATCTAAGGAGTAAGGGCAAAAGTGAAAAAGAGCAGTCCTAACAAAGCCTAAAATCAAACCTCATTGTGTGTGTTAAGGTGACTGGCTGGTATCTGTCAGCCACAGGACATCTCAGTCTGCCTTGGAGGAAGATAACTCATCTAGAGCCTCTATAATTTTTTATCCATAATGTCAAATATTCAATTAAAAAAAATCAGGTATGCTTCCCACTTTCTCCACACACCCCCCCCCCAACACCAGAAACAGGATCAAAGAACAAGACCAAATATGGGGGGCGGGGGCAGGGAAGAACATACCCAAAGTTGATTCAGATATTGGCATTATCTGGGGAAAAAAAAAAACTTTAAAATAAATGTGATTAGCATGATTAAGAATGTAGAGGAAGTGCAGAAAAAAATTGATGAAAATGTAGAGAATTTAAGCAGAGAATTCAAATTTATTTTTAAAAAGAATCAAATGGGCATTCTAGAACTGAAAAATGTTTGAAATTAAGAATTCAATGTGTGGGTTTAGCAGCAGAACAGATCCCACAGATGACAGGACTAGTATTCTGGAAGAATCAATAGAAAATCACCAAAGTGAGACACAGGAAAAAAAGAAAAAAGAAAAAATGTAAACGTGAGAAGAGAGCCCAACAGGCATGTGGGACTCAGCCAAAGTGCTAGCACACGGTAACTGGAATGCCAGCAGGAGGGCGATAATGAGGGAAAAGCACTATTTGATTAGACAAATAGGCCAGAATTTTCTAAAACTGATGAAGGGCATCAACCTTCTTATTCAATAACCTCAGTGAACCACAAGTTGAGTAAATCCAAAGGAAATTACATCTAGATATATAATTATCAAAGAGCTTAAAGCAAAAGACAGAAAAATCTTAAAAGAAGCCAGAGAAAAAACACATCATTGTCAACGGAACAATGACACCTGACAGCTGACAATTCAACAGAAGCCAGAACATAATGGTAGGACATCTTCAAAGGGCTGAAAAAAGTGCCACCCTAAAATTCAATGCTCAGGGAAAATATCCATCAAAAACGAAGATTAAATTCAGAAACCTGGGAAATTAAACAACATATTCCTGAACAAACAATTGGTCGAAAAAGAGATCAAAGAGAAGCTAGAAAATATCCTGAGACAAATGAAAACAGCATACCAAAATTGATGGGATACAGCAAAATGAGAACTAAGAGGAATTTTTTTTAAGATTTTATTTATTTGAGAACATGAACAGGGGGGAGGGGCAGAGGGAGAGGGAGAAGCAGACTCCCCACTGAGCAGGGAACCTGATGTGGGGCTCGATCCCAGGACTCCGGCATCACAACCTGAGCCAAAGGTAGATGAAGAGGAATGCTTATAGCAGTAAATGCCTACATAAAAATAAAGAAAAGAATCACAAACAACTTTATACCTTAAGGAATAAAAAAAGAACTAAGGCCAAAATTAGCAGAAGGCATGAAATAACAGAAATTAGGGAAAAATTAATGAAATACCCAATAGAAAAAAAAAAATCAATGAAACTAAGAGCTAGTTTTTTGAAGCTATAAAAAAAATTTACAAATCTTTAGCTAGATTAGTAAGAAAACTCAAATATCAGCAAACAAAAATCAGTTCCATTTCTATATACTAACAATGAACTACTTGAAAAGGAAATTAAGGAGTGCCTGGCTGGCTCATTTGGTAGAGCATGTTGACTCTAGATCTCGGAGGCTGTGAGTTCAAGCCCATCACGGGGTGTAGAGATTACTCGAAAAGGAAATTAAGAAAACAATCACATTCACAATAGCATCAAAAAGAATGGGAGGTGAAAGATCTGTACACTGAAAACTATGTAACATTGATGGAAGAAACCATAAATAAATGGGAAGATATTCCATACTCACGGATTGGACGAATTAATATTATTAAAATTTCCATACTACCCAAAGTGATCTACAGGTTCAAAGATATTCCTATCAAAATGTCAATGGCATTTTTTACATAAACAGAAAAACAATCCTAAAATTCATATGAAACCATAAAGGACCCCAAAGAGCCAAAACAATCTTAAGGGTGGGGGGGAGGAGGGATCACCCTTCCTGATTTCAAAATACACTACAAAGTTACAGTAATAAAAACATTATGGGACTGGCATAAAACAGACATATAGACCAAAAGACTAAAATTGAGAGCCCCAAAATAAAAACACACATATTTAGTCAACCAATCTTTGATAATGGTGCCAAGACTACACAACGGGGAAAGAACAGTGTCTTCAACACGTGATGCTGGGAAAAGTGGATATCCACAGGCAAATGAATGAAACTGGACCTTTATCTTACACTATACACAAAAACTGACTCAAAATGGATTAAAAACTTAAACATAAGACCTGAAACTATAAATCTCCCAGAAGAAAAGATAGGGGGGAAGCTTTAGGACACTGGTTTTGGTAATCATTTGTTGGATATGAAACCAAAAGCAAAAGCAACAAAAGCAAAAATAAACAAGTGGGACTACATGAAACTAAAAATCTGCACGGCAAAGGAAACAAAGGAAACACAAATGACCACATATTATATGACATTTATATGAAATGCCCCAAATAAGCAAATCTATAGAGACAGAAAGCAGATTAGTAGTTGCCTCAGGCTATGGGAGGATGGGAAATAGGTGTGACTGCTAATGGGTACTGGGTTTTTTTTTTGAAGGGTTGAGGTGTTATCCTAAAACTAAATCTGTGCTGCTAAGCAACCCACATTTCTGGAACAGAGTATTCTATGTAATATAGCATACTTTATCAATGCTCTCATACAAAATAACCATATTTTATAGGAAATATATCATTCAGAAAACTCATCTTCCACAAATCTGCTTTTCAACAAGTCTCCCAGCCTTGAGTCCTTTATTTTCAATGTGACACATAAAAATAAAAGTGCAGAGGCCTGGTGGCCAGATTTCATGATTCACACAAATTGTCCTGCTGTTTTCAGGATGCTCATAACATATTTGAGAAACACAGAGCAAATATATTTTGTTCCAGGATTAGTGCTTTCTGCCACAGCAACATAAAAGAAAAAAAGAGAGATTTATATTTTGGCTAAATTATATGAAAATACCTGTTTTCTATACCTCTTACACAGAGATGTTATCAATCTTTCAATTCTAAGCTTGGGATTTTCTTCTGAAGAGATAAATTAAGTTGATTGAAATTAATTTTAAAATCAACCTACATTTTGTGTATATGTATTCCATCAAATAGGCTATAGAGGGATCACTAACCAGAATTTTACTTTCTAAAAACGAAAGCACTTCCTCATGAGAATCTGTCAATAACATTTATGAGACATTTACCTTTTGAATCCTGGTTGTGCCAGTATTTTTTTCCTGAGCACTCAATCCCTCTTGTTTTTGAACTTCTACTTTCATTCCATTCACAAGGCCTGAAGGCTGCCACGAATCATCCCATATATCTTTGGGTCCAGAAAAGCACCAATCCTAAAGAGAAAAAATTGCAAGCATAAACTAAGACATAGTGCCACATGATCCAGACAGAGAATAATATGGGCAAGGTAAAGGCTAGGAGGCAAAGTTGATTAAACAAGAAAAGGTGTTTATTAAGTTTCTATATCTGTGTGAATTTCCCCCCTTGTTTTATTGGTCCATATCCAATATCTTGAATTCCTTGGAACACACAGGTGTCATAAAAACAAATACAACTCTGGTTTATAGTATTTTCTTCAATACTGTTTTTCATGGCCAGATGATTTTTCATGATTATCTAGTGTTTAAATGGCATAAATCATAAGGAGCAATTTAACTGTAGATACTTCTTCTAATAACCAGTGGGAAGTAAATTACATTTTAAACATATAGTTAGGCCCAATATTAGCTAATATTCTCAGTACAGAGACCCAGAGATTATATGATAAAGTTAATGCAATAAAAACAAAATTAATGAAAACAGCTTATTTATAGATCCCAAGGCCTAAGATTCCAATGATAAAACAAAAATCATAATGGTTAAAAGGTTAGATGGGACAATAAGTCCATGATTTATTCTTTCCTGTTTCAACTTGTCCTCCTCCCTATCACTACCATCTTGGGGGGAAAAAAATGAATTCTTCTGGATTATCATGTGATAAATCATTTTGAATTCCAGAGTGTATACATTTCTTGAGGAAATTTACATTTCCATTTTTCAGTAATGATTTGCTGTTTTCCCAGGGATCTAACCTTCTGTGGCATTTCTTTACATGATGGGTATGGTTTCTTTCCACCAAGACTTGAGGTAAATAAGTGGGAGGCAGCATCACCCCCTTTTCCCATTTTAGCCTGCAGAGGTAACCAGTTCTCATCCCAAACATCATCACCAATAGTCACTGATTCCAGGCATGGCATTCCAGTGGGGATCTCATCCTAGAATGTATCAGAAGACAAAGAAAACCTTTAATTTATAGTTGCTATAGGAGTACATTTTAAAATTTAGGTTTACAATTTCTTTTCCTGACTCCAGGGAAAGACGGCAGTTTGAATACATAACTGACTACCCTCTCTCTCCTGAAACGTCACCAAAATATTCAGATTTAGATACAAACTCACTGTTAGAGAGAACAGAAGACAACACCACCTATGTTCTGGATACAGAAAAGAAGACAAGTGACAACTTACTAAGCAGTCATGAGAAAGGAAAATCCTGAGCTTATAGCAGGAAAAACTGAGAAGCAACTAAATTTATACCAGATACTGCAAATGCTCAGAAATTGCTACTACAAGGTTTTTGGAAGTGAGACTGTAAAGTGGAAACAGACAAAAGCACGGGTAGAAGGTCTGTGTAAGAAGCAGTTAGATCTCCAGATACCCAACCCTACTCTTCCATATAAAAAGGAAGCTACACCTCATTTTCCTGCTGGAAAACCAGAGGGTCTTCTGGAGGGTAAAAGTGAAGGTGGGCAAGCATAAAAACAGGGGAATTCAGCAAAAGTTTTTATACCGAATATCAAAATCCCTAGGTCTGTTTTCAATAGCAGGACAGAGACAAAAGAATGCATGAACTTGAAGAGAGAGCCATACAAATTATCCAATCTGAACAACAGAGAGAAAAAAATTGGGAAAACAAAAGCAAAAACAGAGACTTGGGGACCTATAGGACAATACCAAAAGGTTTAACACTTGCTTCATGGGAGTCCCAGAAGGAGAAAAGAAAGAGTGCAGTGCAGAAAAAGTATTTGAAGCAGTGTCTGAAAATGTCACCAATTTGATGAAAGACATAAACCTACAGATTCAAAAAGTGTGGCAAACCTCAGACAGAAATCCATGTCTAAGTAGATTATAATCTACCTCCTGAAAGCTAAAGACAAACCATCCTAAACATAGACAAAGGAAAATGACATATTATTATAGAGGAACAATTATAATACTGCAGATTTTTCATCAGAAATTATGAAAGCCAGAAGAAAGTGCAATGAAATTTTTAAAGCCTGAAATAAAAGAACTGGTAACCCAGAATCCTACATCCAGCAAAAATATCTTCAATAATGAAGATAAAATAAATACACTTCCAATGAAGAAAACTAAAAAAATTCATTGTCAGCAGATATACTCTAAAGGAATTGCTAAAGGAAGTTCTCTGGATAGAGAGGAGAGGATACCAGAAGGAAAGCTGGAATATCAGAAATAAAGAGTAACAGAAATGATCAATATCTGGAGAAGTATAATGGACTATTCTTGTCCTGAATGTTTGAAGGTGGAAAGGAAAAACTATAACATTATAAATTCTCAACATATATACTTGTCATATATAAACATAGCATAAAGGAGGTGGGAAGGGGTAAAACACCTAAATGGTGGTAAGATATATACATACCACTTGAAGTGGTAAAACTGTGAAAAGTCAAGATGTATATTGTAATTCCTGGAGTAACCAGTCAAAACACTATATAGGTAGATATAATAAAAATATAATAAGTAAAACGGACTACTAAAGAACACTAAATACTACTAAAATGAGGAAGGAAAAGAAAAGCAAAGGAATGAGAAGCAGAGGTAACAAATAAAAACAATGAAATGGTAGACCTATAATCAAAACATATCAAAAATGATATTAAATGTAAAATGTCTAAACATACTAACTAAAATTCAGATCATCAGAATGGATTTAAAAAATGACTAAACTATACGCTGTCTCAAGAAACTTACCTCAAATATAATGACATAGGTACGCTAGGTTAGAAGTAAAAGGATAGAAAAAGATATATTATGTCAACAATTAAAAATAAAGCTGGAGTGGCTATACTGCTATCAGACAATGTAGACATCAGTGCAAAGAATGTAACTATGAATAAAGACATTTCATCATGATAAAAGGGTCAGTTCATCAAGAAAACACACCAATCCTAAATACATGGCACCTGACAATAAAGCTCCAAAATAGAGAAGGGAAAAAACTGACAAGAAAGGAGAAACAGACATAATCCAAGATTATAGTTGATGACTTCAGCATTCTTTTCAGTAATCAGTAAACTAGTAGACAGCAAGGATACAGAAGAACTGAATGATACCACCAATCAACTGGATCTAATTAACCTTTATAGAACACTCCATTCAACAAAAGCAGAACACAGTCTCTTGAAAAGCACGAGACATTCACCAAGACAGACCATATCCTATGTCAACATACCTTAACAAATTTAAAAAACTGAAATCACACAAAATATGTCCTCAGACAATAGAATTAAACTGTAAATAAGAGAAACATAACAGGAAAATTTCCAAACACTTAGAAACACATTTTCAAATAATCCATACTTATATGACCCATTGTTATATGACCCATATAATAATAATTAGGGTCATATAATTATGAGTCAAACATGACAGCTCAAAAATAATCAGAATATATTTGAACCAAATGAAAATACAATGTATTCAAACTTGTGAAATGTAGCTGAAGTGGTACTTAGAGGGTTAGAGCATGAAATGCTTATATTAGAAAAAAAGAAAGGTTTCAAATCAATAATCTAGGTTTCCATCTTAAGAAAGTAGAGGGGTGCCTGGGTGGCTCAGTCAGTTAAGCATCTACCTTTGGCTCAGGACATGATCTCAGGGTCCTGGAATCAAGCCCCACTTTGGGCTCTCTGCTCAGTGGGGAGACTGCTTCTCCCATTGCCTGCCGCTCCCCCTGCTTGTGCTCTCTCTCTCTCCCCGTCAAATAAATAAAATCTTTAAAAACTAATAATAAAAAAAAAAGAAAGTAGAAAGAAAGCAAAAGCATAAGAGCAATGAAAAACAATGAACACTGAACAACAACGAACTTGAAAACAGAAAAACAGATATAAAATCAAGGACACCAAAAGATGACTGTTTGGAAAAAATTCAGTAAAACTGATAAACCTCTAGTAAGATGGACAAAAAGGAAAAGACACAAATTGACATTAGGAATGAGAGAGGGGATCATCAATGCAGGATAATAAAGGAATACTATGAACAACTCTATGTAGACACTGTAGACACAAAATTGACAACAGAAATGAAATGAGCCAATTCCTCAAAAACCACAAAATACTAAATCTAACCCAGAATGAAACAGTCACCTTTAATACTCTTATCTATTAAAACAATTGATTTATAGTTTAAATTCTTCTGAAAAAGAAATCTCCAGGCCAGGGCGCCTGGGTGGCTCAGTTGGTTAAGCAACTGCCTTCACCTCAGGTCATGATCCTGGAGTCCCAGGATCTAGTCCCACATTGGGCTCCCCGCTCAGTGGGGAGTCTGCTTCTCCCTCTGACCCTCTCCCCTCTCATGCTCTCTCTCAAATAAATAAAATCTTAAAAAAAAGAAAAGAAAAAGAAAATCTCCAGGCCAGACAGTTTCACTGAAGTAATCTAAGAAACACTTAAAGAATTAACCTCCACCTACCCACAAAAAGAAATTGATTTTTACATAATCTTTCCAGAAAATAGGAGGGAACACTTCTTTCCAGCCCCTTTTATGGAGATAGTATCACCCTGATACTACAACCATAGAAGACAGTAACAAAAACAAACAAAAAGCCCTATAGACTAATATCTCTCAAGAACTGAGGATGCAAAACCCTCAATAAAATATTAGCAAACAGAATATAACAACATATAAAAGAATTATACACCATGACCAGTGGTGTTATTCTAGGTATGCAAAGCTGGTTTAACAATTGAAATTCAGTGTAATCCACTACATGAACAATCTAAAGAAGAAAAATCATATGATTATAACAATCAATGAAAAAGCACTTGATAAAATTCTGCACCCACTTGTGAAAAAAACTCTTAGAAAAATAGGAATAGAGGGGAATCTTCTCACCTTGATTTAAAAAAAAAGCTAAAATTATACGTAATGCTTTTCTCCCCAAGATCAGGAATAATGCAAATTTGTCTTTCACCACTCCTATTCAATACAGTGCTAGAAGCTTTAGCCAATGCAATAAGGCAAGAAATGGAAATAAAAGCCATGCAGATCAGAAAGGAACAAAACTGTCCCTTGCAGAGGACATGACTGTCTATTTAAAAAATCCCAAGGAGTCTACAAAAAATCTGAATAGGCAAGGTCACAGTATACAGGACTGTATAGAAAAATCAAATGCCAATGCCCCAATATATACCAGCAATGAGCATGCAGAACTGAAATTAAAAACACAACACCATTTATAATAATTCCAAATAGTATGAAATAATTAGGTACATACTTAAAACACATACAGGACCTATATACTGAAAATTACAAAATACTGATGCAAGGAATCAAAGAACTAATTAAATGTAGAAACATGGTTGTATATTTTAAGACTCAACACAGTAAAGATGTCAATTCTCCTGCATTGATCAACAAGTTTAATGTAATTTCTATCAAAATTCCAGCAAAGTATTTTGCAGAAATACACAACTTATTCTAAAATTTATATGGAAAGGCACAAACCCTAAAATAGATATAACAGTCTTTCTATTTTTTTATTATGTTATGTTAATCACCATGTATTACATCATTAGCTTTTGATGTAGTGTTCCATGATTCATTGTTTACGTACAACACTCAGTGCTCCATGCAGAACGTGCCCTCTTTAATACCCATCACCAGGCTAACCCATCCTCCCAAACCCCTCCCCTCTAGAACCCTCAGTTTGTTTCTCAGAGTCCATAGTCTCTCATGGTTCATCTCCCCCTCTGATTTCGCCTCCCTTCATTCTTCCCCTCCTGATTTTTTTTTTTTTTTTAACATATAATGTCCTATTTGTTTCAGAGGTACAGGTCTGTGATTCAACAGTCTTACACAATTCACAGCGCTCACCATAGCACATACCCTCCCCAGTGTCCATCACCCAGCCACCCCATCCCTCCCACCACCCCCAATCACTCCAGCAACCCTCAGTTTGCTTCCTGAGATTAAGAATTCCTCGTATCAGTGAGGTCATATGATACATGTCTTTCTCTGATTGACATATTTCGCTCAGCATAATACCCTCCAGTTCCATCCACGTCATTGCAAATGGCAAGATCTCATTCCTTTTGATGGCTGCATAATATTCCATTATATATACATACCATTCATCTGTCAATGGACATCTAGGCTCTTTCCATAGTTTGAATATTGTGGACACTGTTGCTATAAACATCGGGGCGCACGTAACCCTTCGAGTCCCTACATTTGTATCTTTGCGGTAAATGCCCAGTAGTGCAATTGCTGGGTCGTAGGGTAGCTCTATTTTCAACTTTTTGAGGAACCTCCATACTGTTTTCCAGAGTGGCTGCACCAGCTTACATTCCTACCAACAGTGTAGGAGGGATCCCCTTTCTCCGCATCCCCTCCAACATCTGTCATTTCCTGACTTGTTAATTTTAGGCATTCTGACTGGTGTTGGGTGGTATCTCATTGAGGTTTTGATTTGGATTTCCCTGATGCACAGCGATATTGAGCACTTTTTCATGTGTCTGTTAGTCATTTGGATGTCTTTGGAAAAATGTCTGTTCATGTCTTCTGCCCATATCTTGAGTGGATCATTTGTTCTTTGGGTGTTGAATTTAATAAGTTCTTTATAGATTTTGGATACTAGCCCTTCATCTGATATCTCATTTGCAAATATCTTCTCCCATTCTGTCAGTTGTCTTTTGGTTTTGTTGACTGTTTCTTTTGTTGTGCAAAAGCTTATCTTTATGAAGTCCCAATAGTTCATTTTTGCCCTTGATTCACTTGCCTTTGACGATGTTTCTAGGAAGAAGTTGCTGGGGCTGAGGTCAAAGAGGTTGCTGCCTGTGTTCTCCTTTAGGATTCTGATGGACTCCTGTCTCACATGTAGGTCTTTCAACCATTTTGAGTCTATTTTTGTGTGTGGTGTAAGGAAATGGTCCAGTTTCATTCTTCTGCATTTGGCTGTCCAATTTTCCCAGCACCATTTGTTGAAGAGACTGTCTTTCCTGTTTTGTCAAAGGTTAGTTGACCATAGAGTTGAGGGTCCATTTCTGGGCTCTCTATTCTGTTCCATTGGTCTATGTGCCTGTTTTTGTGCCAGGAACATACTGTCTTGATGATGACAGCTTTGTAATAGAGCTGGAAGTCCGGAATTGTGATGCCACCAGCTTTGCTTTTCTTTTTCAACATTCCTCTGGCTATTCGGGGTCTTTTCTGGTTCCATACAAATTTTAGGATTATTTGTTCCATTTCTTTGAAAAATGTGGATGGTATTTTGATAGGGATTGCACTGAATGTGTAGATTGCTCTAGGTAGCATTGACATCTTCACAATATTTGTTCTTCCAATCCATGAGCATGGAAGTTTTTCCATTTCTTTGTGTCTTCCTCAATTTCTTTCATGAGTATTTTACAGTTTTCTGAGTACAGATTCTTTGCCTCTTTGGTTAGATTTATTCCTAGGTATCTTATGGTTTTGGGTGCAATTGTAAATGGGATCGACTCCTTAATTTCTCTTTATTCTGTCTTGTTGTTGGTGTATAGGAATGCCACTGATTTCTGTGCATTGATTTTATATCCTGCAACTTTACTGAATTCCTGGATGATTTCTAGCAGTTTTGGGGTGGAGTCTTTTGGGTTTTCCACATAAAGTATCATATCATCTGCAAACAGTGAGAGTTTGACTTCTTCTTTGCCGATTTGGATGCCTTTGATTTCTTTTTGTTGTCTGATTGCTGTGGCTAGGACTTCTAATACTATGTTGAATAGCAGTGCTGATAGTGGACATCCCTGCTGTGTTCCTGACCTTAGTTGGAAAGCTCTCAGTTTTTCCCCACTGAGAATGATATTTGCTGTGGGTTTTCATAGATGGCTTTTATGATATTGAGGTATGTACCCTCTATCCCTATACTCTGAAGAGTTTTGATCAAGAAAGGATGCTGTACTTTGTCAAATGTTTTTTCTGCATCTATTGAGATGATCATACGGTTCTTCTTTCTTTTATTAATGTATTGTATCACATTGATTTGCGGATGTTGAACCAACCTTGCAGCCCAGGGATAAATCCCACTTGGTGGTGGTGAATAAACCTTTTAATGTATTGTTGTATCCTATTGGCTAGTATTTTGGGGAGAATTTTTGCATCCATGTTCATCAAGGATATTGGTCTATAATTCTTCTTTTTGATGGGGTCTTTGGTTTGGAGATCAAGGTAATGGTGGCCTTATAAAACGACTTTGGAAGTTTTCCTTCCATTGCTATTTTTTGGGACAGTTTCAGAAGAATCAGTCTCTTATGGTTTGTCTCCCTCTCTGGTTTTGTCTTGTTTCATTT
>NW_022590258.1:0-18556 GCF_004348235.1 Phoca vitulina | reverse complement strand
AGTGTTCCATGATTCATTGTTTGTGCATAACACCCAGTGCTCCATGCGGAACGTGCCCTCCTCAATACCCATCACCAGGCTAACCCATCCTCCCAACCCCCTCCCCTCTAGAACCCTCAGTTTGTTTTTCAGAGTCCATTGTCTCTCATGGTTCTTCTCCCCCTCCGATTTCCCCCCCTTCATTCTTCCCCTCCTGCTACATTCTTCTTCTTTTTTTCTTTCTTAACATATATTGCATTATTTGTTTCAGAGGTACAGATCTGAGATTCAACAGTCTTGCACAATTCACAGCGCTTACCAGAACACATACCCTCCCCAGTGTCCATCACCCAGTCACCCCATCCCTCCCACCCCACCCCCCACTCCAGCAACCCTCAGTTTGTTTCCTGAGATTAAGAATTCCCTTTTTATATCATTTTATCTTTGAACTCTGTGATGTTACACAGAGTACATTCATCAAATACAACTTAAAGGGCTTAAGAATCAAGAAATGGTGAGTAAAACAAAGAAACAGAGCAGGGAGCACAGTTGAACAAAATCCCAGCACTAAATTCTAGAAACAACACCTCACAAAAGATGTTGTTCCCTTAAGGGAAGTGAATGCTGCATCTAAAGAACTTTTTTTTTTTTTTTTTGCCTAAAGACAATTTGGAAGGAGCTCTCCTGCCTTGGAGAGAACACCCAGATTTAAGTTATGTAAACAAAAGAAGTCCATTTATCACGACCCACACTCAAGTGCCAGGGCTCCGTGGCATCCTGAGCATGAGACATGAAGTCGCCAGCGCCGCGCACTGCTAAATTGTCCTTCCCACGCTGCACTTGTGAATCCCATAGCCAACGCAATTATATTTCTCAGAGAATTTTGGAACAAAATGGAGCCAGTCAGGCAGGGGGTTCTTGACTTAAGTTAGGTAGACGGTGGGTTACTTTTGCCAAATATCCCTTCATTTTAAAAAGTGCTGCAGGGGATAACAAAGTATGCAGGGGGTCATACGTTTATAAAAAGATAATATTCCACACTCATGCAAAATCGTGTGTCATTTGGCTGGCACGACATGGAATATAGGTTGGGATGTGCGGTTCCATCCCTAGTTTGAGTTGCGTGCAGGCTTCAGCTTTGGTTCATAGGAAATAACATACTACTACTAATCAGTATTACATATTAAAGGTATACTATACACATTATATAATTACATATTATATAAATGTAATCATAAAAAAGTTAATGATTCTCTCTGCCAAATGCCATTCTAAGCCCTTTACAGGTGTTGTCTCTTTTGATCCCTTATACCCACGGTATGAGACAGTACTGTCTTCTCTCATTTCATGTGAAGGAGAGTGGGACATGGAAGGGCTAGGTGACTTGCTCAAGATCATAGAGCTGGAGGGGGGCAGACTTCCATCAGAACCCCCAGTCTCGGGCCTAAGGTCGGCAGTGGCAGGTGCCGTGATGGCATGAAGGCAGGTGAGGGCACACAGAGCCATGGGGGTGAGCAGGGTGGCCCCTCTGGGAATCCCCTCTAGGATCTGAGTCATGAAGAGGTGTTGGGGAGGCCCCAGGCAGGGCACAGCCTGGGCTCCTTAAGGGCTGGCTGGTGTGGCCAGAGTGAGATCAGTGGGGCAGAGACGGGGCAGATGAGCCCAGAGGACAGGACGGGTCAGATCACAGTGACTTCATGGGGTCTGCAAAGAGTTTGGATTTTATTGTGAATGTGATGGGAAGCCCTTTATGGAGAGTATTAACATGACCTTTGGACCTTTGCTAGATTTACCTTCACAGGCCAAACAGTTTGGGAACCTAGAGAACACTCTGGGGACCACCCTGGGAATGGGGGTCAGGCAGGCAAAGGGAATCAGTCAAGGGAAGGAGGTGTGAGGCGGCAGAGCTTCAAGGTAGCGTGGCACTTGTTGAGAGTATGTGGCGGCTTACTGAGGCAAACTGTTGTGCCAAATGCCCAACATCCAAACCCTGCCTGGTTTTGCACTCTCAGAAACAGTGGCTCATCTGGGGTCTTACCTTTTATTTCTCACTCACCTTCTATGCAGGAACTGTCCACTCTAAGCTGAAGAAGCAAAGCTGGGCTGGTCAGTGGGCTCAGGGCAGCTCTTGTATCTGGGGGTAGGAGCTTTAGGTTTCATTCAGGGGAAGGATTGTCCCCGTGGGCCATATGCTCAGGCATCTAGCTCTGAAGACCCTGCAGTGATGATCCAGGGAGCCCCATGGACTGGAATTCCCATTCTCTTCACACTTGTCTTCTTCATCTTTAGGGCCTTCTCACTCTCAGCCCCTGGCCCTGCCCCAGTGTAAAGGAATGAGAACATGGGTGTGCACACCCAGAACATGACACCATGTGTGTGCACGCCCATAACATGAGGACATGTGTGGGCACACCCAGGACATGAGGACATGTGCATGCACACCCAGAACATGAGAGCATGTGTGTGCACGCCCAAAACATGAGGACATGTGCATGTGCACCCAGAACATGAGAGTATTACATGCACACCCAGAATGTGCGTGCACACCCAGGACATGACAGCACGTGCATGCACATCCAGAACATGAGAGCATGTGCGTGCACACCCAGAACGTGAGTGTGTGTGTGTGCACACCCAGAACGTGAGAGCATTGCGTGCACACCCAGAGCGTGAGAGCATTGTGTGCACACCCAGAATGTGAGAGCATTGCGTGCACACCCAGAACCTGAGAGCATGTGTGTGCATGCCCAGAACATGAAAACAAAGTTAGCTGGTGCATTCATCACAACTCAGAGATATGTGTTGGAGAGAATGTGAGGTCTCCATTCAGGGAACATGGCAGAATGGGCCAAGCTCACCCCATATCTACCTGAAAGATGAAACTGGCTTGGAGGTCAGTATTTGTTCCTCTATGCTGCTCCCTCCTTATTTCTATCTTCTGATTGGATCTGTTTATTCTGATAAACGGGAAACAAGCAGGAGATAAAAACAGAGCATATTGCTTATCCTGTTTTGAACTGGCATCTCAAGTCCTGCTGGGCTACAAAGCACATGCCCAGGGCCACAGAGGACACTTGATGAAAGAGAGCTTCTCTCCCAAAGAATGCTGCTCCACACCCTCCCCCACATCCACACACACACACACACACACACACACACACACACACTGCTGTAGAGCCTCTAGCACAAACTACTACCTCATGCACACAGGAAGTCCTGGATTTAATGGCTGGGCTTATCTTGTGCGACATTCCCAAGGCTCCATTTTTCATTAAGCAATTTTTAAAGAGTTTTATGACCCCATGAACAATAATTTTTTTTAGTGAAAGCAGACTGAATTGTAAGTGGCGGTAATTACACCAAACTAATTGTAGGCAAAATTAGTAAGAGGTCAGATCCGTTTGGTCGCAAAAGAAAATATATGCCTGGATCACACCTTAAATGATCTCTAGGAAATTAATTCATCATGGAAAAAAGGAATCTTCCTAAATTAACAGTGGGTCTCTCCTAGAAGCTGGACTTGTAATCCCAAAGTCCCTTAGGGGTCAGAGACACTTTTTGGTATTGCTTTTGGCTCTCCTCATAAAGGATGTTATTGGGGTACACATTAGCCATTTATGCCCCCTGCAGTGGCAGATCTCTCTTATTAGTCCCACCCCTCACCCCTAGCTTCCAACAGCTATTATCTGAGCATCTAGACACTATCAGGGCACCATGCGTCCCTCTAACAGACCCACAAACCAAGGTCTTCCCCATTGGAACCCCGGGGCTAATTCAAAGTAATCACATGGAAATGGAGGTCAGAGATGCCAGTCTGTGCCAGGATTTCAATAGGACCAGGGACCAGGGAATTTAGTCCAACGCCAGGAGGTACCCATGACTTTTTCCCATGACAGAGTCATTAACTGAGCCATTTCCTTCAGTTTCGTTCATAGGATCCTTCATGGCCCAGCCTGCCGATTGCATGTGGTTTCATTTCCCACCACACTCTGTCACCTGAGACCACCTCTTTCCCTTTGACTTGAACATGGTTTTCCTTTTGGAACTCCCTGCTTCGTCTCCACCCACCTAAATAATTCCCCCCTCTCATCCTTCAAAACAACTCAGGTATCGGGGCACCTGGGTGGCTCAGTCGGCTAAGCATCTGCCTTCGGCTCAGGTCATGATCTCAGGGTCCTGGGATCGAGCCCCGCATCAGGCTCGATCAGAGAGCCTGCTTCTCCCTCTCCCTCTGCCCCTCCTCCACCCCTGCTCATGCTCATGCTTGCTCTCTCTCACTCTCTCTATCTAAAATAAATAAATAAAATATTAAAAAAAACAATTCAGGTATCATAGGCTAAGGTGGAGGTAAGTGGAGGTAGATATTTCTCACCTCTTACATGGGATGGGTGTCATGCTCTGTTACTCATAGGACACAGAGGTTTACCCCACAGTGTACTCTAACTATCTGTTCCATGGTTGCCCCACATGCGCCAGACCTTGAGTCTCCACTCCCAGCAGGTATGTGTCTGTGAACCCACCATCCAGCCTCAAGCCTGGCAGGGTGGGCAGTCAATACATGTTTGTTAAATGAAAGAATGGGTCCTGCTATCTCCAAGTTACTGCTGTGGCCACATTTGACATGGCCAGTTTTCTCTGTTCAAAGATAAGCAGTCCTTACAGGAAAGCACCCCCTAGCATATCTGCACTTCTAGAAAATGCCACACCAGGGTTGAAAGCCTGGTTTTGACCACCATTCTGGGCCCCCAAATCAGGATGATACCCAAGACTCGACATCAAGGAAGAAGAGGAGGAGGGAAAAAGAAGGAGGAAGGGGAGGAGGGAAAAAGAAGGAGGAAGGGGAGGAAGATGAGGGGTAGAAGCAGCCAGACAGACACACAAAGAAACTGACCTTTGTACTTCAGGGGTACAAGGTGTGCACGCACATGCTGTCACGTTCTGGGTGTGCACGCACATGTCCTCATGTTCTGGGTGTGCATGCAATACTCTCATGTTCTGGGTGTGCATGCACATGTCCTCATGTGCATGTACAACCTGAGCTTCCCGGGCAGTGAAGGCAGGGATGGCAGCAGACCCCCAGGCCCAAGGGAGAAAACCCCCAGCAAGTCCAGAACATGGGCTCTGGCTGAGAAAGGTTCCCAGTCAGAAGCTCAAGTTTTGCAAGAGACAATATGGCTGCAACGACTCAGATCCATTCTGCAATCTTTTAGCAGTGGCTTCAGCCAAGTAGCTACAAGAAGGGCCCTCAGAGATACAAAATCTAAGAAAAATAGTCCTGGCATCTAATTACAACAGTGCAGTTTGCTGCTTTTATCTGTAATTGGACTGTATAGTCTTTCATTCTAATTTACTTTACATCTAAACTGTGATAATCAAGACAAGCAGAACAGAATGGTCTCTAACTGGCTATCGTACTGACACCCGTTAATGCCTAATTATAACAACTAAATTAAAGATGCGACTGTAAAGAGGTGGAATATCAGTTTGAAGCATTTAATTCTGTGGAAAGAAGTAGAGATTTTAAATCCTAAGTAAGAAAATCAATATTATGCCTCATTATATTGGTATTGCTAAACAGATTAATGAAATTAAGCATTTTGTTGTGTTGCTTTTCTGTTTTCCAATGTTATCCTGATGCAATGATGGTTTGTAATGAAGGAGTACTGCAGAGGAGGAAGTCTAAATGGAGAGCCAATTTATACACCGAAATTGGGAGATAGCTAATCTTGTTTATAGAGCAAAGGTTTTCTTTTGATATGGTTAGATTTTTAGATAGGCATTATGGGTCTAGACTTTTGCAGCTCATAGGACAAAAATACATTCAACTCAAAGCTAAGGGAAGGTGCTGTCTTTCCTCTTATGGGCGGATGTGTCAGCCGGGACAACCTTGGCAATGCCAGTGTTCACAAACACTCTGGCTCAGGATGAGCATCCTTGGAGCTTCTTGCGTCAGTGGCCACCCAGTGAAAATGCAGAACAAAAGGGGCAGAGGGAAGCTGGGCAGACGAATGGAAGTTGTGCCAGGTCCCCAGAGGCTTTCAGTGCACTGGAAGCTGGAGGAGAAGCTGTGAGAATAAGCTGTGGTTCAGGTTTGACAACAAAGCTCAGAAGTAGAAGGACCGAGGTTTGCAGAGAGAGGGAAGGCGTGCAATTCCTGGGATCAGTGAGGCAGCGCACACATGTCCCTGACTAGGTGGCAGCATATGCCCACCCAACCTGCCCAATGAAATTCTAGATTTTTCTTCATTTGCTCGTTTCTTTGATTGATTTTCACTGCTCATCCTGACTTCTAATTCTTTTAACTCATAGTTTACATAGGACTCAAAAAACTAAAAAGTGCCAAATGCTGACAGTGTGAGTCATCATGTGGGTCACCCCCTGGGTCCCCCTGCCGCAGAGGTGCACAAATGCAGATCTTTGAAGAATCAGAAGACCTTGCAAGAGACACTGACCGTTTGAAGGAATCTCTAGAAATCCTCTGGAGTTGAGTTTACTGACCAGTGAGTTACTGAATGAACGACCTGAGGACAGTGGAGCTCCAGACCTCTTCCGAGGTGGGGGGACCCGTTCAAGTACAAAGCAGGCTGAGCTCCTGCACCGCCGAGCTGCCCCATTTACAAATGTGTGGGCCGCACAGGGCTGCAAGCAAGGAAAGCACAGCTGTAGTGACCTTACCCAGAACGTCCAGATCCCCAAATCAGGAAGGAAGACATGTTAATTCCAACTTACATTTGCATGGTTGTTTTTGGAAAAGAGAACTTGATTTTGAATTTTGTCTCATCATCTTTGCGGATTCCCAGGGACCTTCCCCATCTCGTAAGCCTGTGCACAATGTGAAGGCAGGGGTGATGTGCCCTGGGGGCAGCAATCAGCTGGGGCCAGGGGCAGGTCACCAGCCCCCTCAGAAAGGGCCGGTACGGCTCGTGATCCTGCAGGGCCGGGCATGGCTCTAATCGTCTCCTACTGCTGGCACTCAGGAAGCCAGCACTGTAACCTCCCAGCAGGCCCGCCTCTCAGCTGCACAAACAAAGCCAAATAAAAACTGCTGGCGGCCGCTTGTCCCACTGCGACAGATGTGGTTCCTCTGCACCATCTTGTCTGTTCTTAAGGGTTTTTCTTTTTATTACAAACAGACAGATGTAGCTTGTCCCTTCCATCTTGTTTACAATGCTGCAGGAGCACCTGTGGAAGCTGGGTCCCTGCAGAAATCCTTGACTTCCGTTCAGATGGCCTGAGACTAAGCCAGCCGGCTCTGCAACCCCATCTGCACATGATTCTGGGTTCTTCTGTACACATTTGCTCTAAGCCCAGAGAAACTTGAATCACCCAGAGTATAATCCCAGGCACCTTAGCATCACCACACCCCAAGTGCACATGATGTTTCCCATGTGTACGCATTCATCGACATGTGTAGAGGACCCACCGTGGACCACTTGGCCTTGAGATCAGTCTGTGAGCTGACTCTTGGTTCAGTCGGACTCCTCACTGTGCAGATCGCTTCCCTTACCTGGCCTCGTATCCACTTAGTCCTAGGACCCTCGCATGGAGAGCAGGGTCCTGACCATCCCCTTGTTGACCATCCTGTCCTCGGAGAAAGTGGCCCATAAACCCATGTGAAAAACAGACATAGGGCAGGAAGAAGAGGGGATGCCATAAAGGCTATGTCCTGCTCTTAGCCTGACCCTGGGCACCTGCGTAGAATTCCGTAGCCCATTAAAAGACCGTTTGCATAGCATCTCATTTCCTTAACACAGACAGTGCAAGAGCAATGACACCTGTGGACTTTCTGTGACAACTGCCTTTTCTTTTTACCCTTATGTTTTCATGCCACTGCCTTTGCTGTGCAGCAAACCACCCCAAGACACATGACTTAAATACAACCAGCGTGCATTGAGCTCACGCTTCTGTGGGTTGGCTGAGTGGTTCTTCTGGTCCAGACTGGCTCAGCTCATCACCGCTCGGCTCGGTCCTGCATCTCTGATCGGCTGGTGAGTGGGCGGGTGTCTGGAAGATCTAAGGTGGCCTCGGTCATGTGGCTAGCAGGTGGCAGGCTCTTGGCCAGGGTGACGAGGTTGACTGGGCCACATGGTGGTCATCATGCAGCCTCCTAACCCTGGCCTCATTACATGGTGGTCCGAGCAAGACAGTGAGGCCGGATGTGCTTCTCAAGTCTCAGCGTGGAGCATATCTCCCACTGTCCATTGGCTAAAGCAGGTCTCGTGGCCGAGAGCAGCCAGCATGGGAGGACCCACCTGAGAGCGTGGACACCGGGAGGGGAGGAATTTGTGGCCATGTCTGCATGCACCACAGTGTTTTGTTTTTCTTTTTGCAATTTATAGCCTCTTTAATGGAATAACTCAATCGTTTACTTTCAACATTTAGTGTTTACAAATGAAGCATGCCTTCAGCTTGGGTTCCTTCTTTAATATATGAGGATTCAGAAAACTATTTTCAAATTGCAATCAGACTGAATTTTTTTCAGCCCAAAGTTTTCTTGTTTTCTGCTTTGACTACATCATGGTCTGATAATTTGGGTTGAATGGTTTCTATTCTTTAGGTTTTTTAAAGTTGTCTGCTGTGTGTGTGTTTAATTCTTAATATCCCACAGACATGTGAAAGTGAGTAATTTTGGTTATTTGATACAAATATACAGATACAGTCACATACAGGTTTTGATTTAGACACGGAATCAACCTTGTTGGTAGTATTTTAAGTGTTTCTCTACTGTTATTATCTGCCTGATCTGCCAATTTCTAAAAAGAAAATGCCATGTTATTGTCATGGAGTTTTACTTGATACATGTCTGCGATGTCATGGAAGGAATTAAAAAGTCATTAATTATATAAGAATTGTGTAATTCTTATACAATTATGGAGAAGTGAATTTGTTATCAGTACGAAACAACTTTCTTTTCCTGCTTCATGTTGGTTGCATAGAATTTCCTATCATATTAACATGGGCTAAGAATTGACAGAGCTGTAATAGCAAGCGAGCTGGTGAACTAACTCATTTATATGGTGAGTAGAAGTAAAAACTATTGTGTTCTTCTTGGAGTAAAATTTGTCTATATGCTTAAAAGTATAAAAATGCTCATCCCATTTTAAAATGGGAAGTTTTATTGAGATAAATGTAGACTCACATTCAGTTGAGAGTAATAATAGAGAGGGATCCATGTGCCTCTTCCCTAGTTTCCACCAGTGGCAACATCTTGCGAACTAATATCACAACCAAGATATTGACATTGATACAATCCACTAATGCCATTCAGATACTCCCAGTCTTACCTGTGTTCATTTGAGTGTAGATGTGTATTTAGTTCTATACCCTTTAATCACATGTATAGGTTTATATATCTATCCCCACAGTCAAGATACAGAATGATTCCAGCAACACCAGAATCCCTCATTTTGCCCTTTTACAATCCTATTCTTTTCCCCCCCATTCCCTGTTCCCCCATCCCGAACCCCTTGAAACTACTATGTTCTCCATTTATAAAATTTTGTCATCTCAAAAATGTTATATCAAAGAATCACATGGTGTGTGGCATTTGGAGATTAGATTTTTTTTCACTCAGAATAATTCCCTAGAGACCCATATAAGTCATTGCATGTATCAACAGTTCTCTTATTTGTATTGCTGAGTAATAGTCCATGTATATATGTACCACAATTTAACCATTCACTCACTGACAGACATCAGAGCTGTTTCTAGTTTGGGGCTATTATGAATAAAGCCACTCTGAGCATTGACCTACAGGTGCTTTTATGAATACAGTTTTTATTTCTCTGGGATAAATGTCCAAGAGTAGAGTTTTTTATTCATATGGTAATTTCATGTTTAGTTTTATAAGAAACTGCCAAACTGTTTTCAAGAGTGGGTATATCATCTTATATTCCTACCAACAATGTATTAGTAATCGAGTGCCTCGGCATGCTTGCCAGCATTTGGTAATGTCACTGTTTTTTATTTTCTCCATTCTGATCCATATGTAGTGATATCTCATTATGGTTTTAATTTGCATTCCCTGATGGCTCATAATGCTGAACATCTTTCATATGTGTGTTTGCCATCTGCATATCATCTTCATTGAAAAGTCTGTTTGTGCCTTTTGCCCATTTTCTAATTTGATTTTTTTTTCTACTGAGTTTTCAGTGTTCTTTATATATTCTAGATACTATTCCTTTGTGGGACATGTGATTTATAAATATCTCCTCCCAGTATGTTGCTTGTTTTCATCTTCTTCACTTAGACTTTCACAAAAGATAAATTTTTAGCTTTGATGAGGTTTAATTGATCTTTTTTTTTTCTTTCTAGACTGTGCTTTTGGTGTCAAGTCTAAGAACTCTTTGATAGTCCTAGATGCCAAAGTGTTTTTCTTTCTGTTTTTCCTAAAGGTTTTATAATTTCATGTTTTTAATTGAAGTCCAGCAACCATTTTGAGTTAATTTTTTGTACAAGACATGAAGTTCAGGTTGAGGTTCATTTTCTTACTTATGGATGTCCCATCACTACAGCACCATTTGTTGAGAAGACTATCCTTCCTCCATTGAATTGCTTTTAGGGCTTTGTAAAAACTATGGAACACTTTATGAATTTGCATATCATCCTTATGCAGGGGCCATGTTAATCTTCTCTGAATCATTTCAAGTTTTTATTAGATACACTACTAAAGTGAGCACCGCTCATACCTTTAGACTCAGCTCCACTTCTGGAAATTCAGTTCTGAAGATAAAGAAGATGTGCCCAAGGCTATTTATTTCAGCTTTATTTATTTATTTATTTATTTATTTATTTATTTATTTATTTTTGAGAGAGAGAGAGAGAGCCTGCACATGAGCAAGAGGTTGGGAGGGGCAGAGGGAGAGGAAGAGAGCGAATCTTAAGCAGGCTCTATGCCCAGTGTGGAGCCCAATGCACTGCTCGATCTCACACCCTAAGATCATGACCTGAGCCAAAATCAAGAGTCAGATGTTTAACTGATTGAGCCACCCAGGCACCCCCTCAGCATTATTTTTAACAGCAAATAAAACTGTGGGGAGTTATCTATTGTTGTGTAACAAATTATCCCAAAATTTAGTGAATTAAGGCAACAACATTTATAATATCACAATGTTTGTGAGATCTGGTCATGGCTTTTCTGGGTTCCCTAAATGAGAGTTTCTCATAAGACTACTCTTAGATGACAGCTGAGGCTGAGGTTTTCTTTGAAGGCTCAACCAGAGAAGGATCCACGTCCAAGCTCTCTGATATGGTTGTTGGGAAGATTCAGTTCTTTGCAACCTCTTGCAAATGGAGCTTCACTTTCTCTTTGGTTGTTGCTAAAAGCCTACCCTCAGTTTATTGCCATATGGGCCTCTCTGTAGTGCAGTTTACTTCATCATAACAAGCAAGCAGAGGAAGTGCAAAAGAGTGCTAGGAATTCTTTGTAAACTAATCATAGAAGTGATTTCCCATTACCTTCCTACACTGTTGGTGGGAATGCAAGCTGGTGCAGCCACTCTGGAAAACAGTATGGAGGTTCCTCAAAAAGTTGAAAATAGAGCTACCATATGATCCAGCAATTGCACTCCTGGGTATTTACCCCAAAGATACAAAAGTAGGGACCCGAAAGGGTACGTGCACCCCGATGTTTATAGCAGCAATGTCCACAATAGCCAAACTGTGGAAAGAGCCAAGATGTCCATCAACAGATGAATGGATAAAGAAGAAGTGGTATATATATACAATGGAATATTATGCAGCCATCAAAAGGAATGAGATCTTGCCATTTGCAACGACGTGGATGGAACTGGAGGGTATTATGCTGAGCGAAATAAGTCAAACAGAGAAAGACATGTATCATATGACCTCACTGATATGAGGAATTCTTAATCTCAGGAAACAAACTGAGGGTTGCTGGAGTGGGGTTGGGGTGGGAGGGATGGGGTGACTGGGTGATGGACACTGGGGAGGGTATGTGTTCTGGTAAGTGCTGTGAATTGTGCAAGACTGTTGAATCTCAGATCTGTACCTCTGAAACAAATAATGCAATATATGTTAAGAAAGAAAAAAAGAAGAAGAAGAATGTAGCAGGAGGGGAAGAATGAAGGGGGGGAAATCGGAGGGGGAGAAGAACCATGAGAGACGATGGACTCTGAAAAACAAACTGAGAGTTCTAGAGGGGAAGGGGGTGGGAGGATGGGTTAGCCTGGTGATGGGTATTAAAGAGGGCACGTTCTGCATGGAGCACTGGGTGTTATGCACAAACAATGAATCATGGAACACTATATCTAAAACTAATGATGTAATGTATGGGGATTAACATAACAATAAAAAAATTAAAAAAAAAAGGGATGCAGTGAAAGGTCTTGTGTTGGTTTTCTGCCTCTCATTCCTTCCACCCCAATAATTTAATTCATAACCGAAAATAACTTCTTTGATATTTTATTTTTCTATTTCTAAAAAATAGTTGAAAATTGAATGGCATAGCCTTGGATAAGACCTGAATCTTCTTACTTTCACTATGGATCAGTCTTTGTTTTATTTATTTTTTACTTGAGTACAGTTGACTCACAATGTTGCATTAGTTCTGGGGTGTACAGTATGATGATTGGACAAGTCTATACATGAAGCTGCACTCAACACAAGGGTGGCTACCATCTGTCACCACTCAATGCTGTTACAATACCATTGACTATGTTCCCCGTGCTGCTGTGCCTTTTGTCCCCTGACTTACTCATTCCATACCTGGAAGCCCGTATCTCCCACTCCCCTTCGCTCATTTTGCCCATCCCCACACCCCGTTACCCTCTGGCAACCACCCGTTTGTTCTCCTTATTTATGGTCTATTTCTGCTTTTCCTTTGTTCATTTGCTTTGCTTTTTTAGATTTCACATCTAAGTGAAATCATATGGTATTTGTCATTCTCCCTCTGACTTATTTCACTTAGCTTAATCCCTTCTAGGTCTATCCATGTTGTTGCAAATGGCAAGATCTCATTCTTTTTTATGGCTGAGTAATATTTCTCTCTCTCTCTCTCTCTCTCTGTGTATCACATTTTGTTTATCTATCCATAGAATATGTTTTGAGAAACAGCACATATATGAAGCAAAGGATGCAATAAAGTTAGTGATTCAACATTCATTAAGAAGTAAACATTTGTGGGTTTCGAAAGCATTATCCACCTTATCTTTGTTTAGACACAAAATAAAGTGGTCTTGGCAGTATTCTATTGGTTTCAGGAGGGCTGGAAGGAGACAGATGAGTCCTGAGCTCACTCTCACTCTGGAAATTCCTGATTCATCCATTGGAACGCAAGTGGCAGTGAACAGGTCCTTGATCAGGCTCTTCTGGGCATTGACGTGTGTTTTTTCATGCATTTCTCCCCAGGCAGCAAGCATTTATTGACTATCTACTATATGCCAAAACTTTCTCTATGCTGGGGATACAGCAGTAAAAAGAGTCTGAGGTGTCTGCTACCAAAAACTTCTTGACTACCTGCCAAGTGCCCAGGGCTGCCATGCTGGGCCTAGCAACACAGCAGTTCCCTTCACTGTGCTCATTCTCAGGTGGAGAGGCAATCAGCAAGAGCATAAGTGATGTAAGTTCAGCAGTGACACTTGTCACAGTGAAAGTGAAGGCAGGTGAGGACACAGAGAGTGATAGGGGGAGGCAGAGGGTGAGCAGGGTGGCCTCTCTGGGAATCCCCTCTAGGAACGGAGTCATGAAAAGTGTGGGGGAGCCCCCAGGCAGGGGACAGCCTGGGTTCCTTCGGGGCTGACTGGTTTGGCCAGAGTGAGGCCGGTGGGGCAGAGACAGGGCAGATGAGCCCAGAGGACAGGACGGGTCAGATCATAGTGACTTCATGGGGTCTGCAAGGAGTTTGGATTTTATTGTGAATGTGATGGGAAGCCCTTTGAGGAGGGTACTAACATGATCTTTGGACCTTTGCTAGATTTACCTTCACAGGCCAAACAGTTTGGGAACCTAGAGAACACTCTGGGGACCACCCTGAGAATGGGGGCTGGGCAGGCAAAGGGAATCAGTCAAGAGAAGAAGGAGTGAGGCCAGAGAGCGAGCATGGGGCCGTGGCAAACCCAAGCACGGGTCTCAGCTTCTCTGCAGGGGACGGATACTTTCTTCAGTAAGATCCAGGGAGATCAAGAGTATTGGCATACGAGTGGCCCAAAGGAGCTCTTCATCAACAGGTATGGGCTTCTATGTGTGCAATATTTTTTCAGCAAGTTTTCTGGACAGCAAACTCACATGCTCAGCTTCTAGTGCTAAGTGAGGAATCTAGAAATCCTGTCCTGCCCAAGCCCACAGGGTTGCAGAGACATCTGGACCTCTGGGAAAGGCATTGTTTTTGTCCCCTCCTCTTCATGGGCAGGGAACAGGTGTCCAGGTACAGCTGAGTGTCTCTGCATGTTAATACCTGTGGGTTCTTATAGGCAGCCTCTGTGGACCTGGGCACCGGTGATGTGTAGCTGGGAGTGAGGAACGTGCCCTGTGGCTTTTCTACCTTGAGACTCTTTCCAACCTTTTCTTCACCCAGTGAACCAGGGTGGCTTTAGCAAAGGAACAGGAACAGAAGTGACCTGCAATGATGTCTTGTGTTGTTCCTCTCAGCCCTGAGGGGCCCATGCCCTTGGATTTGCCCATGTGCCCTGTGTCACTGTGATTGGACTGGAGGGCTTTGCTGCCCCTCGATTCTGAGAGCATCATTGTGCTGGTGCTTTTCCTCTTCCCTGGCCTTTAGCTGAGGCAAACCGCCGCGGGGTGCTGACGGGAGGCCTCCGAGCACCCTGCGTCCGTGTTATTACGGCAAACTTAAGAGTAGTAAATAAAAGGAACAAACGAAATAAAAACACAAAATGAAAAAATAATTAAAACAATAACTATTCCATTCATTCTGAGCACATCATCCAAGATTGCATTAGAAAAAACTACAATAAAAACATGCTTTTAATCTGATAGTAAAAAAGCCCAATAAAATAAAAATGAGCTCCATTAATGAAAATAATGGCTCTTACCCCAGCCAGTTAAAATGCTGAGCTTATGTGTTTTGGGGTTTGGGGGAGCTGAGGACTGTTGTTTTCCACAGCTGGTGACAGATTTGCTTCTGTTACGTGCTGGAGATGGCCCCAGCTAATTAGGATTGCTCAATCTGGAATCTTACCTTTTGTATAAAGCCCAGGGAAATTCTGTAGGAAGACAACTGAGACCCGGGGAGATGGGCAAAAGGGGGATCCATGCTCTATTTAAGATTTGGACTTCCAAAAGGCACTCACATGTGTAGCTGCATGCATGCATGTGTGTGCGTGTGCGTGCATGTGTGTGTGTGTGTGTTTTATTTCTCTCTCGTTCTCTCTTAAGCCTCCTCCCTCTCCCTTCCTTCTCATTACTTCAATTTGCTTTTGCTCCTTTTAGGAAATGACTTTAATTTTCTTGCAGATGACAGGTAAGCCCCACCTCAGACTCTTTTTGGATGAAATGGAGGTATAAATAGATAAGTCCCCAGTAATAGGAGACCTAAGCAAGAGCCTTTCCTTCTGTTTTTGCTAGAAAAATTGTGTGCAGAGTAGAGCCCACCACTTCCTCCCGCACTGAGCGTCTGTGTCCCGGGTGGCCTTCCCCAGCAAGCTCCCCTCTGGGGGCTCTCTCCCCATTCTGTTCTAGCGTGTGTTCTGAACCGTAATTTGCAGTGACTTGTCTATTTACTTGCTTAGTTCTGAACCCCTTGAGCGCAGCTACAAAAGGAGAAAAGCCACCATTCACAGTCCACGTCTTGACCCCTGAAGACTTTACTGGGAGCTGACCTCACAGAACCCAGGATGAAACTTGTTCGAAGAAACTCTCTGTCCATTTAATCAACTCCTCTGCTGCCCTCCCAGGGCCCTGATGCTACCACTACAAGTACTTATGTGTTCAAATGAATATTAACATTGTAATTTAGTACCTAATTATGCTTCTCTAGTCATAACTGGAAATGCGGTATTAAAATCCTTACATGCTCTTTGGCTATCAGCATGTACCTTTGTCAATATCCTGGAATTGTAGAGATTTCGTTAATGTACAATCTCTGTGCTCAGGTCTCTCCCTGTCGCTGATCCTCCCCTGTCGCTTGCAGATTTACTCTTTGCTGCTGCACGTTGTGTCAAGCACCACAGCCTTGCTTGAATAAAATAGAACCTCTAGGAGTTCAGCTCCTTCCTGAAGAAGTGTGTGCACAGATGGGTTTCAAAATGGCTTTGTCTTTTGTCTGATCGTAGTACCAGCCAAAGAACATAGGTCTTAGAATTCCATTGTGGGAAACCCGCTACCTTCAACCATTCTGCCTGACACGTAGTAAGTGCTCGATAAAGTTAGCTTGATGAATACTTCTCATCTTGTCTCATATCTCTAGGCCAGTGGTCCTCAGTCCCAGATGCACATAAGAAAACATGTATCTTTAAAAAAAAAAAAAAAAAGGATTCTCATGCCTGGTCTCATGTCAGAGCAATGAAATTTGCACCTCTCTGGATGGGGCTTCCAGATGGTTCCAACGGGCAGGAAGGATTGAGATCCTTGCCCCAGGCACAGCTAACATATGCGTGTTTTAAAGAGCCACTGTTTCCTGTAGGACTAGTTCCAGGGTTGAGCAGCTATTAACAAGTGATCAGAAACTTGGCTTCTGCTTGCAACTTTTCTATGCACTGATTAGCCATACCTAAAAGAGCAGCAGTGAAGGAAGGGGATGGAGGTTTTATGTCGGTAAAAATACTTTTGAAGAGATCTATCCATTTCAGAAAATGACTTTCCCAATAGCAACTATTTGTGTCTGAATGATATTTGCTGTTCTAACTTCCAAGTGTTTTATGCAAGTTCTCCCATCAGGCAAACCCCCCTGTCGGGAGGACTGGGTGGACATTCACACAGCCAGCAGATGGCTCATTACCAACAACCCTGCTTGCAAGACTCAGGAACACATCCAGGAGCTTCTGCTTTGAAAAGATCTACTTGCAACTGAGGGAAAAGAAGAAACAAAACAAATGGTATGTCAGTAAGTCGCCCTCTAAGAAAACATAAGTTTTCTGACACTTCTACTGTGTTTAGAGATGGCCTTTCTGCACAAAGAGGACCCATGTGCTGGAGGATCACAGGGTAGCATGGAGGTGGCATGGGCCTCCTGTAGGCTGACCCCATTCTTCACCAAGAATCATCATCCACATCCTCAGACATGTCCGACAGCCTTCTTGCCATGCACATGAAATTCCCAACCACTTAATGCTGGTTGTCTTCATCCAGCAGCTTTAGCACCAGATCATGTCAGGAAAACTTCACTAAGTGGATTTGGGTCGATAGCATCCCATGCATGAGCCTTTGCACAGTTAGAGCTGATTCTGGGCCGTGCCACAGAATCACCTGGTGAACTTCCCAAAGCTCCAGTCTAGGGCCTGGAGTCTGTAGATTCTGATTCTATGAGTCCCTCAAGTGATTCAGGCAACCTGGCTCCTGGAAACCCCGGCTGGAGTGCATGCAATACTGATGAACACTTGCCTTGACCCACGAAGGCCAGTGTGACTCCAGAACTTTCTCCTTCTTGCCCATTATCAAATTGTCTCTTTTGTGCACCATTTTCTCTCTTCCCAACTTGGTGTCATTGTGTACAGATTTCCTAAAAGTTCTTTGTCTTCATTTTATGTAAATTGTAAATGACACATCAGTTTTAGTGAACTATAATTTACCTTAAATTGAAGTAAATTTATAATTTGTTGAATGCAAGAGCCTACTTTAATGAGTTTTGGTAGATGAATACAGTCAAATATACATTTACCTCCTTAGTCATACAGTAGAACATTTACATCACCCCCTAAAAGTTCCCTTGTGTCTCTTAAAAGCCATTCCCTCTCCCAGACCTAGTCATTAGCAACCACTGTTTGGTTTTCTGTTGCTATAATTTCACCTTTTCTAAAATTTTACATAGAATGAATCATGCAGTAGGCAGTCTTTTATGTCTGGCTTTTTTCACTAGAAATGCCTATTATAATGTGTTTGAGACTCACCTGATTCTTTTTTTTTAATTTGCTACTTTTAAAATGATTAATTAATTAGTTTTTAATTGACGTATGGTTGACACATAACATTATGTCAATTTCAGATGTACAAGTCATGTTTCTTGTCTATCAGCGGCTTATTCTTTTTTCCTGGCTGAGTAGCGTTCTATTGTATGGATAGATCATGATTTATCCATTTACAAATTGATGGACATCTGTATTATTTCCAGTTTTACGAAATGATGAATAAATTTGCTATAAGCATTCACAAAAAGGTTGCTTTATAGATACATAAATATCTAGGGATGGGATTGCTGGGTTGTATAATACATGCATCTTTGAATTTAGGAGAGATGCTAAATTACAAAATGACCATGCCATTTTATACTCTGAGCAGCAATTTATGGGATTTCCAGTGATTTCATCTCTTTGGCAGCCCTTGATTGCTATTTTTTTAAGCTATTTTAGTAGGTATTCAGTGGTTTTTCATCGTGATTTTATTTTATTTTTTTTTTATTTTTTTTAATTTTTTTATTGTTATGTTAATCCCCATACATTACATC
>NW_022590257.1:0-18573 GCF_004348235.1 Phoca vitulina | reverse complement strand
TGGCTCAGTTGGTTAAGCGTCTGCCTTCGGCTCAGGTCATGATCACGGGGTCCTGGAACCGAGTTTTGCGTCAGGCTCATTGCTCCACGGGGAGTCTGCTTCTCCCTCTGCCCCTCCTCCCACTCGTTCTCTCAATCTCCCTCTCTCTCTCAAATAATAAATAAATAAAATCTTTAAAAGAAATAATGCTTAAACGTAGTCAACATTTGCTGTCTTTCCTCATCTCCCAAGGTAAGATAATAACAGAAGTAAATTCTCTCTCTATAAGGGTCTGTTTTTTAAAAAAGTCTACGAGGAACTGGTAAGAATGGAATGGTGGACACCCTCATCTACTGTGAGTGTGAATGTGAATTGGTATGATTTTTTTCGTAACAGTGTGGCTCTAGGTATGAAAAACTTTGTACGTGTTGATACCTTCTGACCCAGTCATCCTGCTTGTAGAAATGTCTTAAGGAAACAATCTCAAATGCAAAGTTTTATATGTCTTAAGGAAACAATCTCAAATGCAAAATGCAAAGTTTTATACAAGGAGATTGTTCTTTGCACTATCATTTAGATAAAGAATTAGAAGCAGTCTAAGGTGCAAAGTTGGGGGAGGACAGCAGAGAGGACTGGGCATTATCAGGAAGGCTTGACAATGCATAGTAGGGCTGTAGGGATTGTGCCAGGACCTAGCAGGACTCCAGGCCCTGTGGGATGAAGAATCTTGCAGAAGCAAGGAGGACACAGGCTTTGGGAAGCTGTGGCAGCAGGAAATTGATCCAGACAAAGCCTGGTTCACGATGCAAGACATCATTGAGGAATGAGAAGAGTCATTTACAAATAAACACATATACAGTTGGCCCTTGAACAACACAGGTTTGATCAACAGAGTTCTACTTTTATGCAGATTTTTTCATTAAATATATGTGCAGTACTATAAATGTACTTTCTCTTCCTTATGGCTTTCTTTTTTTTTTTTAATTTAATTTATTTATCTGACAAAGAGAGAGAACGTACATGTGGGGGGAGGGGCACAGGGAGAGGGAGAAGCAGACTCCCCACTAAGGAGGGAGCCAGTTGTAGGGGCTCCATCCCAGGATCCTGGATTTATGACCTGAGCTGAAGGCAGATGCTTAAACGACTGAGCCACCCAGGCACCCCTTCCTTATGATTTTCTTAACAACATTTTCTTTTCTCTAGCTTACTCTGTTGCAAGAATACAGTACATAATACATGTAACATACAAACTATGTGTTGATCAGCCGTTTATATTATTGGTAAAGCTTCTGGTCAAGAGTAGGCTATTAGTAGTTAAGTTTTGGGGAAGTCAGAAGTTATGCATGAATTTTTGAGTGCACGGGAATGGGGGTCATCGCCCCTAACCCCTGTGTTGTTCAAAGGTTAACTGTACATGAATAAATGTTTATGTATGTTAAAGGGAGTAGAGCGCAGTCATCACAAACATGGGCTTTGGATCAGAGACACTCGGGTTCACGTCCTGGCTCTAGCACTATTGTGAAAACTTGGACTAACCTAACTTCAGGTGATGGTTTCCTCCACCTTAACGTGGGAGCCACAAGAGCACCGACCTCATGGAGTGTGTGTGGATATTCAGTGAGGGAACACGTAAGGAGCCCTGCCTGTCATAGATACTTGATCAATATTAGCTCTTATCAATTAGCAAACACACATGTTTCTGACCTCCAAAATTTCCAGAACACTTCTTCCCATGTTTTCTTCTGTGTTTGGTTTTATTGCTTCTATAACTTCTCAGATGGCAGTCTCCTTGGCTGATTATCTTCTTCTTGTGGCCCAACAGGACGACAGGACCCCGACTTGGCTTGGGAGTGAGCTGGAGTGAAGTGAGTAACTTTCCTTAAATAGTGGCTGGCAGAAGTCAGTAGACAGACGAACACATCAGGTAAAGTCTGCTCTGGCATTGGTAGCCATCCCGGAGGGAACCACCAGAGACCTGGCCCCTCGCTGCTTCCTGCTGCCACAGCTGGCTCACATTTGACCCCACGATTTGTTCTCTCTTCCCCAGGGGTGAAGCGACACCTCCTTCTAGCGGGGACGCAGACTCGAGCTGTTGCGAAAACTCTCAGATCCCACTGCTGGCACCATGTCCTCAGAAGCCAGTGAGCTCTGCCCAGGTAGTCAACTTCCACTTCTCTGGATGATTCCTGGAATTGTGGGGATGCCTCCAGCTGAGTTACCCTAAGAGGAATCAGTCCCTTGAAGAGCTTGCTTGAGTCCCTAAGCGGGAGTCAAAGGGAGTCCCCAGCCCAGGGGTCTGTAGGGACACCTCCCTCCTGTCTTCTTCTCAGGATCATGGCCAAGATGCTCACTTCCTCCCTCCCCCTGCCTGTTGCCCATCAAATAACCCAGAAGTGAGGCCAGGAGAGCCCGCTGGGAGGTGGGGGACAGCAGAGGGGAAAGGAGGGAAGAAAGGGGTCTTGAGGTAGGGCAGGGGGAGGAGGTAGAGCAGCAACCTTGGAGGCTTCTTCTGCCCTCTTGCCCTGTCCAAGCCTCCAGCATGGCTAAGGATGACTGTGGGGCTTCACAGCAGAGGCCGCTCCCTCCAGTTCTCACCCTGCTGCCAGCCTGACTGCTCTGTGATGGTCAGTGGGCCACTGACCTGGACCCCAGTCTGGTCTTTGCCACCTCCCACCTGTGTGATCTGGAGTGCCTTACCTAACCTTACCTGTAAAATGAGAATATTTCCCTATGTAGTTATGAAGATCAAATATAATGTGTTTATGAGGTTTTGGCCAGGACCTGCTACACAGTATGTCCTCCCTAAGTATTGTTGCTGTCCCTTCTACCTGGAACCTGTTAGTTCCAGGGAGAAACCTCCCCTCCCCCAGCATCCCCGGGCCCCCCACGGCTATGTTAGGGCACTTGTCCTGTGTCCCGACTGTAAGCACCTGCTTATGAGATATGAAAGCGGGGCAGGAACTGATTCTATTGATCTCAATAACCCTGCCTAGGCCGGATCTCAGCTATTCCCCACCACCCCACCCCCCAATCAATAAATACACATATTTAGCCCTGTAGGTTCCCTCCAGCTAAGCCCTGGTTTCCCTCTCCCTTAGTGGAGCAGGAAAAAGAAAAAAGTAAACAACTTTTTATTTTTTCCTTTCCATCTAGAGAGCAAAATCCTTCTTGAGGATGTCATTGAGTATTTTCAGAACACATTGATCTTGGAGGAAGTGCACTTCCTGCTGACTGACCATGAAGCCTGGGAGAGATTTGTGGCTCAGGCCACGTTGTCCAGGTAACCCCCCGGGGTTGCCCCGGGATGGTCACCCTGGTGTCTGCGGGACAGTATCTTGGGGTTGGGGTTGAGTATGTTCCTTCTCAACAATCCATGAGGAATATGTCTTCCATTACATTCACCGCAGTGAATGGCCTCAGATTGAGACAAGGTGAAACCTGCAGAGTGACCTTGGTCCTTTACCTAAAGCAGACCTGTCTCTACCTTTGTCTCTTCATCTGTTCAATTTTGTCGTGAGGAAATGAAGATAATGCATGTAAAGTGCTTAGCATAGTGACTGACACATAGTAGGGTCTCCATTAATTTTAACTTTTTAGAAGATTGCCGAGAAGAGACAGGGGCTAAGGGTCTTCTTCCTAGAGATGAGGGCCAAGCAGACTTCCTCTGGGACAAGTCAGAAGAACACTGACACCTCAGTCTGTGCCCCTGGGGATTCGGACTAGAGTCTTCCCTAAGGAGTTATATGAACATGCAGGATCCTGCTGACCCATGAGGTGGAGAGGCTAGAGTGGAATTGGACCGAGCTGGGTTGGATCCCGACTCTATCTCTGTCCAGCCCTGGGGCTCTCTGGCTCTGTATGTCCTGGAGTCTCGGATATGTCATTTGTTCAATGGACACAGTAATCCAATCTGATAAGATTGTGGCAAAGGACTTTGTGTGAATTGTGAGGTCAAAGGTGAGGAACCAAGTGCAGTCATCCTGTCCAAAGGCCCAGGAGGCTTGGACCAGGGCCAGAGCTGGTGATCAGGATGGACAAAGGGGTGTGGGGTCTAGGTTGGAGGACTAGGTAGGCTTGGACAGCAGGGCTGGAACTGAGTGAAGCTCTAGAGCACAAAACTTGGGGAGACCAGGGACCTAGCAGAGGTCCTGTGAGAGGGAGAGGGCACATTTCTTCCCTCCCTTCTTTGATTTCCTCACTGCTGGGCATCAGGGTCCATGGGGGGTGTTTCTTCCATACCTTGCCTTGGAGCTGGGGGGTCGTGACTACCATTTGGAAGCCTCTTCTCTTCTACCTTCTACCTAGAGCAGCCCCAGACCAATAGGAGGCAGTGTGGCTTTGTGACAACTTCCAGCTCCACAGGGGGCAGCTGCCAATTCTGTACTCTTTGGGGGATTCTGAGCCTCAGAAGTCCCCACCGAAGAGGAAAGTACTTCTTGCACCAGCTTGCCCAAATGCAGGTCTTTTCCGGCTTAGTGATTCATATAGAAGGTTGTCAAAGTCTCTTGCATCTTAAGAGATGTCATAAAGTTGCACATGGCCTTGGTGTACCAGCTAAGGTGTGAGTTAAGCTGGTGACACCTGTGAGGTCGGGGGTGCTGGGTGGTGGCTCGGGAGTCAGTTTCGTGAACTGGAGAGTCTGAGGGGAACGAGGGTAGTGGGTGTCCTGCTTCTCAGTCAGTTGGGGCAGGGCCTGGTCCCCAGCAGAGGACATGAGGCTTGGGAGAGAGAGCAGGTGCCAAGCAAAATGATCATTAAGGTCCCTTCTCGCTCTGAGGTTTTGTTTTCTTAAATTCCAAGTACCCAGAGTTAACTGTGATACAGGGAAGGATACAGGTTCCCATCAGCCAAAGAGAGAGACACTTGGGGCAGAGTCTGGGAGGGTTTCCAGTGCAAAGCTTGGTTGTCCTTGGGAGGCCTTACTGTCCTGTGTTCAGTGTGTGACAATGCATGTGGAGCATTGCCCACCAGGGAAGTTCACACTGTGAAAGTAAACAATTATTGTGACACTTACTAATATGGTAAAGAAGACTTAATTCATGCCCTAGGCGTCGAGAGTGATGTCATCGGGGAGAGAGGTCGGGCTCACCTCGGAATACAGCGAAGACAGCTAGGGATTTATAGCCAAGGAGCAGGATGGGGGCAGGGCATGGGAAATCACTAAGAGGAGACATCAAGGTGGGGGATTCTTGCTAACCTGACCCAACAGTGTTCTTCCTGAAGGCAGGCAAGGACTTCTGCATCAAAGGTGGGATTTGATCAGATGTCAAAGGTGATTAGATATCAAGAGTGCGTGGATTCTCACTAAGCTGACCTAACAGGGTTCTTGCTAAGACTGGGCATGACAGGCTGCCAAGGACAGAGCACAGAAGACCAAGGTCAAGGCCTAGTCAAGAGGAGTGTCAGAGAGCCCGAATAACGTTTGGTCAAGGAGAGAGTCTTTTTCAACCCCGTCCTCAGAGTACAGAGTTTTATTGGGGCTCAATCACCTCCTCCCTGCATGGCTGACTTGTCGTCTTCAACTCCCCTGGAGGTTAGTTTCTAGTTCCTCTGTAGGTCAGAACTGACAGCACATGACCCAAAGCCCCCCTCGTCTTGTCAGGTTGTCCAGTGAGTGGCCAAAGGCCCAGGCAAAGGAAGACAGTCCTATCGTTCTAGGACCCTTGACATCCTAGGTGGAGACCTAGAGATCACTTCCCAGTCAAGGGCAAAGGGCAGACCTCTCTGTGGGTAAGGTTCATCCTTCAGTACACACGAAGATTCCCCGAGTGAAGGTTTTTCTGCTCCAACCCCACTTCCCTTTGTTCATCTACTGAGTTCCCAGTCTACACACACTGTGGCACTGACCGTGTTGACCTGGGAAGCCATCTTTATCAGATACCCACCATTTAAGTGCATCTTAAGAGGACATGTACTTATTTATTCCCTGACTGTGTGTATGGAGCATTAGCAATGTACAGAATGTGTTTAACATGGCAAGAAAAATTCTTTACATTTGTAAAATTCTTTTCCATTTGATTTATAGTAAACGTTCTGTGGTTTATGTGGGATAGATCGAATGAAGCCCACTTTACAGATAAGCTTTTCTTAATCACTTGACCTTCACTGTTACAGGGAAGAGGCAGATGTCCTACGTGAAGGTCTGAAGGAGCTGGAAAGAGCCATGTATACGGAGGCCGAAGACCAGCTGTCTAAGGAGAGGCTTTTGAGTGCGTTTCCCAAGTTGAAAGCGGAGCTTGTGGAGCGCATAAGAAAGCTCCACGAGCTTGCAGATGAGGTTGACAGGGTTCACAAGAACTGCACCATCTCCAACATAGTAACCGGCTCCACTGGCGCTGCGTCTGGCGTCCTGTCCATCCTTGGTCTGGGTCTGGCACCTTTCACAGCAGGGACCAGTCTGGCACTCTTGGCTGTTGGAGCGGGGCTGGGAGCAGCATCTGCTGTGGCCCAAGTGTCCACCAGCATCGTGGAATACTCAAGCGAGTCATCCGCAAAAGCCCAAGCCAGTCACCTGACATCAACTGATTTTGACAAAGGGAAGGTAGTTGCCAAGGGTCTGTCTGATATCATACCCCAAATTAGTTCCTTAGCAGTTAAAAGCGTCCAAGCCCTGGAAAACATTGCAAAGAATGTTCGTGCCATCAAGCTAGCCAAAGTCAAACCTCGCCTAGTAGTCAATGCCAGGCGCTTCGTGACAGCTCAGAGAGTCTCAGTTCGAAGTGGCAGGCAGGTGCAGAAAGCTTTTGGAGGCACTGCTCTGGCAATGACCAAAGGAGCCCGGATCATGGGTGCAGCCACCGCAGGTCTCTGCCTTGTAATGGATGTGGTCAACCTTGTGAAAGACTCAGAGCACTTGCAAAAGGGGGCAAAGGCCGAGTCAGCTGACGAGATGAGGCAGCAGGCCCGGGAGCTGGAGAACAAGTTGGAGAAGCTCACCAAGATCTATGAAAGTCTGAAGGAGGGCCCGAATCCATGACCCCTGAGCAGGGCAGGGAGCAGGGACATGTGTGGGACAAAGACATGGAGGTACCTTATTAGAGGGGAAAAGAGGGCAAAATAAAGAATTTGGATTCGGGTGTTGAGGAGTTTGGTATTTCTATAGCTGAGCCCAGTAAGGGAGGGGTTAATGCAGATGGCTGGGTTGGGCAAAGAGAGGAAGGAACATGGAACCTGGAATAAGGAGGGAGGGGGCTAGAGAGTGAGGGGACTGGACTAAAGAGGACACAGGGGACACGAATCAAGAGAGGCGTGGAGGAACAAGCGATGGGAAGGCCAGGAATAATGAAATTAGAATTGTTGGAATGTGTGAGAAGATGATGGGTTTGATCTTGTCATCTTTATACTTAGTTCTGAGCCTTCCTGAAGCTGACAATTGCTACTCAGGGAAGGATTTGACCACCGATCTGAGCAAAGACAAATAGCGTTGTCCACTGTGATGCTGGCAGCCTGGTCGCAAGTGAGCCCGACCCGTGGCTCCCAGCCACGTCCCACGAGTGACCAGGCGCCGTCAGCGTGGATGCAATCCCCTTAGATGTCTGTCTCCGCCAGCCACTCTGATGACTTCAGAAGTCCCCGCTGTCTTATGTCCAGTTCCCAGCCACCCCCCACTGTCCCTAGACAAAGGGAGACCCAGGAGGTGGGGTCCCTGCTCTGAAACACAAGTCATAAGGTCCAGCATGTGAGCCAAGCCCACGTCCCCCTGGGATGGAGAGACTGGGGGGGTGCTGGTTCTGTTCCCCCCCCATCTGCTGACTCTCCCAGCTTCCACCTGATGATGCTGAGGCGTCTGCCAGACTCCTCCCTCAGCAATGTGAGGGTGACTTTCCCACTGAGGTGGGGTTGCCTTCCCAGTGGGCTGAAATGGCTTATTGACCAAAGATTTTGCCGAGACCCCCGACTCTGGAGCTGTGGTCATCCTGGGTGACTTTTCTTGGGATCGTTGGGGGTCAAGTGGAGCCATATTTTATAGTCACTAGATCTTTAGGGTCCCCAAGTGGGGTGGACTCGGCACTTGTCCCTGCAGTCCAAAGATGCCTAATCCTCACCTGACGTGTCTGCAGCCCCATCCTGGTTGCTCCACCGCGGGGCTGTGTTCCTGGAGCCCGTCGATGTCCGGAGGCCATTCTGCATGGGCATTAGACCTTCGGGCCGCAGGTCCTATGGACACTGCATCGCGTTCTGCATCTCACAGTGCTTTCATCGGGTGTCAGGCGTGCTTGGGAAAGGGAGAAGACTCAGGAGGAAGGGAGGTTACAGAAAAAAATGACCAAGAAGTAACCAAAGAAGGAGAGGTGGACAAAATAGTACTTTAACCAAGTGTCAGAGGGCACAATGTCAACGTGGCCTTGAGTTTTGGCTCCTTCCCTGAGTTGCTGGACCAAAGCCACCACCTGTCCCCTCACCTGGCTTTCCCCATCTGCAAATTCAGCCCGAGCTCCCAGCCCACCCACAGGGTGATCATCACAAACCATGGGTGCGATTCTTATGTCATCATTCCATCACTCTGTCCCTCCCTCACAAGCTGGGGGAGGAGCCTCGATGCCCCGGGGACATTTGCCCGGATGGAAGGGTCAGGTTGGCTTCCGTGTGCGCAGGGGCAAAGCCCACAGCCGTCCAGCTGCTGCACATCTCACAAGCCGTGGGACCCTTTCCCCACAGCGTCTCTATCTGTGCAGGGGGCAGGTATCTCCTCAGGCCGCTGTGGGAACCAGACGGGGCTGCGTGGACGGGGCCCGCTCGGCGCCTGGCGCACACTCAGCTCTGTCCACGGCGGCTGCTCTGCTCGGGGCCCACGCGGGAGGGAGGCCTCGCTGGCTGTTTCCATTTGCTGTTTCCTGACGCTAGCCTTCCTAGAAAAGTCCTCCTTTAAAGAGAAAGCGATCTGTCGTCAAGCAGAAACGAGCGGGGTAGAAAACAGCAGTGTTTCCTGAGCCCTCTCCCGCAAACGTCTACATCCTTGCAAATAGCACTCGGCCACCAAGGGCGGGCCTCCTGGGGCTGTCCTGACATCCGGGACAAGGCTAGAGAGACCTGATTAGATCCAAAGGGGTGGGGGGAAGACACGGACATGGTGTCCCCAGCAGGGGATTTCAGCCCCTCACCCAGGTGCCGTGGGAGCAGAGTAGGGCACAGGGACTCTGCCAGGGAGGGTGCTGGGGGGCTTCTGAGAGGAGGTGATGCTCGATTTGGGCTTTGAAGTATGAGCATGATTTTTCCTGGTGGTAGGAGCACGTGCTCCTGGCAGAAGGATCTGCATCAGCAAATGCCTAGAAGCCACGTGGGTGTGGCATTGAGTGGCTGCAACATGGCAAGTCTGCTGTGAGCACCTGGTGTGTTTGGGGACAGGAAGTTGAATAAGGCAGGCATGCCGGGGAGTGAGGTGGGAGGGACAGAGAGGAGGGGGCTGGGAACAAGCCACCGGGGGGGTCTGTGGCGGGGAGTCATTTGCTGAGGGTCCCACAGTCTATCAGTGGCAGGAAGGGCAGAGCAGAGGACCTAGAAGGTTCTTTGAGGGAGTCAGGACAGCTGAGGGTGGGTAGGACGACTGGACCAGCCCCGCCCAGGTGTGTGGTTTCATCACAGGCTGCTTTCAGTTTCCCCTTCAGGTCCCAGACGTATTTGGGCCCCGAGGTGTGGTTACTGCACAGACTCATAGCGGGGTCCTCACAGCTAAGAACCACTGGATGTGCTTCAGCTCAGTCATAGGAAGATCCCTGGGTAAGCTGGGAGGGTAGGGGCCCCTGCCCATCTACTCACCCTCCATACAGCTCTTTAAGGAAAGATCCCGTGTTGTCTCGATTTTGTAGATGAGGGTGAACCTGAAGCTCCAGCCCCAGGTTCCAAGGTAAGCAGGGGTACAGCCCGGATTTGAACCCGGGTTTGTCTGGCGGCTTCCCCCCTCTCCCTGTGCCCCAAAACAGTGGAGAAGGATGGAGGCCCTGCCCAGCCCGGGTTCCAGACTGCCTGCGACCTGAGCAGGCTACCCCAGAAGGAAGGCTGATGTTGGTGTGCTCATCCCTTTGGGGAATTGGGAGGATGCAGAGCAGGGGGAGGAGGGCAGGTGAGTCAGAGCCTCTGGGTACCCCAGGGTGAGGCTGCCAGGCTGACCAGCAAAGGGTTTCTGTTGAGATGCAAAGGCTCACGTTGTCTTTTGAGATACAAGGACTCAGGGTTGTGTTGCCCACAGTGTCTCTGAGTGTCTGCTCAGTGCCAGGCCCTGCAGGGAAACTGAGGGCCTGATAGGGAGTGACTGGCCCAGGGTGCCATGACCGTGACCGTGACCAGGAGACAGAGCAGGGAGATAGAGCAGGGAGATGTCTGGGCTTTGCTCCCTGTCCCCCACCCGGGCCCTGTGTTCCACCCGCTGTAGGGCAGGAAGTGAAGAGGCAGGCCTGTGTGCCTACAGCAGGAAGAGAATGGCCAGAAGTGAGGAGGGCCACGCGGTAGCGTGCTCCAGGCTTTGAATCTGAAAACACAAAACTGTAGAGTGCTGGGGTGGATGATAAGGAGGGGAGCTTAAAGCTGTGTGTTTCCACCAGCAGAAGTAAACCTAGAAGGCTTTGGATTGTTAAAGTCACATTTCTCCCCAAACACTTGCGTCACAAAGCCCGGTCTACCCTTCGGCCCTGCCTGCGCCCACCGTGGACTCCGTGACTCTGGGTGAGTCCCTACGCTGGGGATTCTTTGGTCACATATCTTAAGAACTTGCTTTCAGTCTTTTTATGTTGATTCATAGGATTTGTCGTGTTCTGTGTAACTCAGCTTTTGTCTGCTCTAAGTTTGGAGGGTGCTGCTCCTGGCCTCTGGCTCTAGTCTGACTCTGTTCATGGTGTCCTTTGCAATTTTTATTTTTATGTACTTATTTTTTAAGAGTTTATTTATTTATTTGAGAGAGATAGAAAGAGAGGAGGAGCAGGGGGAGAGGGAGAAGCAGACTGCCTGCTGAGCAAGGACCCGATGCCGGACTCGATCCCAGGACCCCAAATCATGACCTGAGCCGAAGGCAGCCGCTTTACAAGTGAGCCACCCAGGCGCCCTCCGCTACAATTTTTAATGTTTAAGAGGTCAGATAACTGAACTTTCCTTTTATGGCCTCTGGGATTTGCATCTTGCTTAAAAGGTTTCTCCAGCTCAAAATTATTATTTTTTAAATATTTTTTCCAGGATATTTGTGGCTTTTTCTTTCTAGCTTACATTTAGGTCCTGTTGGGAGTTATTGATTAATTGATTGATTTTGTACAAGCCTTTTGGTTTTTCCTTCTCTTCCTCCTCCTCCCCCCTTCCTCCTCCTATTCTTCTTTTTCTGCTTCTGCTTCTCCTCTGTTTCCCCTTCTCTTTCTCCTCCTCCTCCTCCTTCTTCTTCCTCCTCTTCTTCTCCTTCTCAAGACATCTTTAACTGGTGCCGGCTACAATCCACAGAAACCCGGCTTTTCTTAAGACTTCAAAGAAGCCTGCAGTGCACTAAGGAAATGACCCCCACCCTTCTCCCCCAAAGTTCCTGGCAGCAGTTAGCAAACAAAAGTGAGGTGAGGGTGGAGGGAGCTGGGCCTGACATCCACACCTGGCCTGGCCACCCTGGGGGAGGGGAGGCTTTGGAAAGTCCTGCTAAGGCTCAGGTACCAGGACCATGTTTTCCTGCAGTTTCCTCTTCCTCTTTCTCCTCATATAAAAAATATTATGGCTGGAGTACGGAGACATGAGGAAATACATGGAAACTCCCACAAATCTGATAGAACTGTCCAAAGCACATTAAATCAGGAGGGTAATTCGTGTGAAATCTGAGGCATAGTCTTATTTGTTCTCGGCCAGCATGAGCTTTTCATCAAGACAGATAAGAAAACAAGTGGGATTGCTCATCGGTGAGTGAAGCTGGGGAGTGCTGTGCTGCCAGCCCTCGGATCTGAGCCCGGCTATGGGCTGGAGAGCAGGGGCAGCGGGTACCCCGGGAGGCCCTGGAGCAGGAGGTGCGGGAGGGAATAGACAGGCCCCCGCCAGGGCTCAGAGTCCAACAGAGGAGAACACACAGAGGACCGCAGTCAGGACAGTGCACATTCAAGGGGAGCGCAGAGAGTCAGTGGGGGCAGGCTGCAGGGAGGCAGCGGTTGAGCTGGGCCTCTAAGCACAGGTAAACTTTTACAAGGTGAGGAAGGTGGGGAAAGGCATTCCAGGGGGACGGAGCAGCCAAGCAAAGGGCTGGAGGCTGAGGTGTGATCAGAAGCAAGGAGGGGCGCTGGGCTGGCTTAGTAGGTAGAGCCTTTGACTCTGGATCTCAGGGCCCTATGTGAGTTCAAGGTCCACGTTGGGCATGGAGCCTATAAAATAAACATTAAAAAAGAAAAAATAAAAGAAGCAGGGAAGTGAGGGGTCTTTGAGGATGACTGGACCAAGGCAACATGGAGGCCGGGCGGGAGCAGTGAGGAAGATAGGAGCGGGAGCATTAGGGAGCCCGGGGTGGACGCCATGCTGAGTGTGAACCTGATCCTGTCTTAGGCTCCCCTTCCCCTGCCCAAGGAGGATGTCTGCAGCTGCTTGCAGGGAGATGCTTTGGTGAGAATCTGTGTTCTGCTGCCTCTGGAGAGCTTAGACAGAGCCGGTGGGGATGGGAGGGCTCCGTGTCCTGTGTGGGCCATGCAGGTAGGCAGGGGCGGGCTTCCCTCCTTCTCCTCCTGCCAGCCTTGCTGGGAACTGACCAATCTGCAGGCTAGCCAGGGACACCCCGGGTACTAATCAAGCAGGAGGGAGCATTGTCCAGCATCAAACCCAGCTGAGGCCCAAGATGAGGGTCAGGGCTGGAAAAGAATAGCAGAGGACAGGAAGGATGGGACCGAGAGTGCAGACACATTTGCAAAGGTTTGGTGTCATCCAGGGTCCGGCTCTTTCTGCCCGCTCACTCGTCCTGCTCTCTGCGTTTGCTCTTGGTCCTTGTGCTTCTTGGTGTCATTTGGCTCCTCGCTCACCCCCCGGGTCATGTGACATTCCAAGCAGAAGAAAGAGAAAGGGGCCAGCCAACTCTCCTCTCCCCACTGTGCCTTACAGCAGGAAGGCCCCCGGGACCCCTAAACTGACTTCCCTTGTGTCTTGTTGGCCAAGACTGGGTTGTACAGTCACCCCTCACTGCAAAGGCTCCCAGAAAACATATTCCTGAATCCAGGTCCTAAGATGAGAGGCCGCAGGGGGAGGGTGCTGCAAGTGGCCTTGGAGGAGGTTGAAGTTGCATGGGAACTGGTGGGCAGGAATGTAGCAAAGGTCATGAGAACCATTGTGTTGTCAAGACCAAGGCTAAGAGTAAAGATCAGCAGATGGACATGGATGGCTAAAATGAACAAGTCAGGAAAGGACAGATGTTGGTGAAGATACAGAGAAAGGGGGACCCTCTTACACTGCTGGTGGGAATGCAAGCTGGTGCAACCACTCTGGAAAACAGGATGGAGGTTCCTCAAAAGGTTGAAAATAGAGCTAACCTACGACCCAGCAACTGCACTACTAGGGATTTACCCCAAAGATACAGATGAAGTGATCCGAAGGGGCATCTGCACCCCCATGTTTATAGTAGCAATTATCATACGATCTCACTCATATGTGGAATTTAAGAAACAAAACAGAGGATTATAGGGGAAGAGAGGGAAAAATAAAACAAGACAAAATCAGAGAGGGAGACAAACCATAAGAAACTCTCTTAATCATAGGAAACAAACTGAGGGTTTCTGGGGGGCAGGGGATGGGGTAACTGGGTGATGGACATTAAGGAGGCACGTGATGTAATGAGCACTGGGTATTATATACGGCTGATGAATCACTGACCTCTACCTCTGAATAATGATACATTATATGTTAATTAATTGAATTTAAGTTAAAAGAAAGAAAAAAGGGGCACCTGGGTGGCTCAGTTGGTTAAGCATCTGCCTTCGGCTCAGGTCATGATCTCAGGGTCCTGGGATCAAGCCCCGTGTCAGGCTCTCTGCTCAGCGGGGAGTCTGCTTCTCCCTCTGCCTCTGCCCTCCCCCGGCTTGTGCTCTCTCTCTCTCTCTCTGTCAAATAAATAAATAAAATCTTGAAAAGAAAAGAAAAGAAAAAGAAATAACAGCCATTCTCTTTTGGCCAAGAGACGGAGCGTTTGGTGTTTTGTGGGTGGCGCAGAGACCTTGCTTTTGTGGTTAGAGGAAACTATGAAGTGGCCTTGCCCTGCTCCCTTTGTCATGGTCTCAGAGTAACCTTGTCTGAGGGTGGTATTCAGTGAGATTATTTATGTCCAACAGAGAAGAGCACCGGCTGGTGTGAGTGCCAGGCTGGCCTGCCAATGTCCGGGCCTCTTCTTTTTTCTTTCTCTCCCTTATAAACAGTCATATAAAGAAACAGAAGGAAAAATGCCCATATGTATTAAGACTCCCCTTCTTGGGGCGCCTGGGCAGCTCTGCCTTTGGCTCAGGTCATGCTCCAGGGGTCCTGGGATCGAGCCCCACATTGGGCTCCCTGCTCAGTGGGGAGCCTGTTTCTCCCTCTCCTTCCCCTCGTTCATGCTCTCTCTCTCTCTTTTTAACTCTCTCAAATAAATAAATAAAATCTTTATTAAAAAAGACTCCCCTTCTTATTAGGATTAATTAACAAACAATCCCCATTACACTAACTCTTTTTTGCATTACAACTTTTTGTCTTTTGTATATACTTTGTCTCAGCTCTTCTCCTTTGAACATTATTAGGAACTCACGGCCTTTCACCGACTCAGCCTGACCCAATTAAACATGATCTTAATAATCCTTATCAATTATCATTATTATTCTATGTAATTTGGTAGGATTACCAGTGGGTGCCCTATTGAGCCCTGCTCTGAACATGCCCGAAGCATCCTTTTCTTCTGGAGGAGGGGGTATTGAAGGCCCGTGGAATTCAGTCTCCCTCCAAGGAGTCTTGCTACCTTTGAGTGGAGAAAAACCCATGGGTGCCTATGTGAGTGGGCGAGGCATTGCTAGAACATATATCTGTGGAAGGGTGGAGTTCACTCTGATTAGCCTAGTTTAACCTATGTTATCATCCCACTTTTCTTAGACAACTTACTTTCATCAACCACCAAGATTTCTCCCACACTGACAACTCACATCGGGAGTGAGGCTTGTTTCTTATGATCCAACTGCTCCCATCATCTTTCAAGTGGTAGTGCCGGAAACCAACCCATTATTGCAGTTAGCTGTTACTCACTGCTATAATGTGACTTCTCCTTTCTTAAAATTAAAAAAAAAAAATCAAAGTAATAAGTGCATATGGTTAAAACAAATCATTAGTACCGAGGGCTCTGCTCACCCACTTTCCCAATTAAAAACAATCACTTTTAATTTGTTGCTTTTTCTTTAGGTGGTTAATCAATATCTTTAGATGATACTCTTACACTGGGAGACAGAACAGGTGAAAGTGTAGGCTCTGGAGACAGGGAGTCTGGATTTGATTTCTGGCTCTGGCACTAGCTGGGTGCTTTGGGTAAATTACCTAACCTTTCTGAGCTTCAGTTCCTTTTCTTACAGAGTCATGGTGAGAACTAATTCATGAGTTAATGCATACAAAGTGCTTAGAACGGTGCCTGGGACAAAGCAGGTAGTCAACAACCACACTAGTTAGTTTCAGTCCCTCAATTTTTAAATTGTTTTATGAACTATTTATTTCTTACCAGGACAGATAATGATTTCACTTATTTATATACTTTTTCTTACACACCTCCCCAGTTTCTCCTAATACCATTCTATCACTGATTTTATGTCCTCGATTGGAAACCTTTCCAGTCATAAGCAATTTACTTACACCTTTGTTTCTTTTTTCTTTTTTTCTTCCATCTTCATTTCTTAGCCTCTCAATTGCAGCCAGTATTTTTGGACTCCCCACTTTGTAAAATAAGGATGTTAATCCTCCTCCTCTCTTCAATGCTTCACCTCCAACTTCTATCATTGTACTTTAATTTACTATGGCAACAAGTGCATTTGGTTCTCATATTTAAATGGTCTCTTTCGTTCTAGAAGTGAAAAATGACACAAGAATGTTTACATATGTGTGATGTTTTCAGTATTCTTTACTGTAGAGCTAACTTGTGAAATACAGTTGCACATGTTTTCTTGTACAGCTTTAGTTTTTCCTGATTTTCTAATTGCCTATGTTTTTACCCCTTGCAAGGTTGCCTTCAACATTTCCTCAATTTCATTTGAACTGTGCATTATATAAGTATTATATCAAGTCCCCTTTGCCCATAGAACTCTTCACTTCTTATTCCATTCTGGGCTGGTTGCTCTCTCGGCCTTCCGTATGCCCAGCTGTATTCCTTGGATTCCTTTCTGTCTATGTTAATTTTCCTGTTTCCTGGACCTCATATCTTTCTGTGTCTTGGTTTCTTGGTTATTATCTTCCACCTCACCCCATAAACACACAAACTATTTTTTTTTTTTCTTTTCTGCAGCTCTTTCTAAAGTAATTTTCTAAGAATTGATAGCCTTGGTAACTTGTCATTCCTCATTTAGTTTCATTTCTTCTGTCACCTTTTCGTTTTATTTTCTGGAAGTTTTCCTTGACTTTTCCAAACTTTCCTGAGACTTCTTTTTAATTCCCAAGATCTCTTTTTTTGTCCCATTACTTTTTTCCCTTTTCGGTGCATCCCGTTCTCATTTTATGAAGAAAACAGCTTTCTAACCTCCCTGAGGACATTGGTTCAAGGTTTAAAAAATTATTCTTATAGTCAAAATTATGTGTTTCTTCTGGTTTCATTGTTTTGAAGGTTTATTAAGTCCAGTTATTTTTGTTATTATTGTTTTAAAGTAAGCTCTATGCCCAATGTGGGGCATGAACTCTTGAGATCAAGAGTTGCATGCTCTACCAACTGAGCCAGCCAGGTGCCCCTTCTGGAGTCATTTTTTATTTATCTTAGCCACCCTTTCCGTCTGGTCATCTTTCTTATATATCTGATCCTAGATTGCCCATTCATAGTTACAGAGAGGTAAGTTGATTGACAGGCTTCCCTGTAGAGTGATTGGATGAGTACCCCCTAGATGTCAGAAGACAGAGGTATTTTTTCTGGAGTATTTCATTTCTGATTTGTCCCCTTCCGGTGTAGACTTAGGCTGCTGTGAATATAGGATTTGGTGTGGGGTTGGTAACCTTATTCCTGCTTCCCCTCCACCTCCCTCTCATCTTCAGTGTTCTCCAAAGGTCTGCCTAGCCAACCGTTCTTCTTGCCTATTGCCTTGTTCTCTCTTTGTTTTTCTGATGGCAGCTCCCTCTCCTCTTCTTTATTCAGCTATCACTTCTGCATCCAATCTGCATTCAAACATTTGTCTAAGCCTCTGGACTCCTGTTGGCCCCGTTCTCCTTTTAAATTGGTAGCAGAAGGAGGAGAGGCAGTGTGTGGGTTCTTGAGTCCAGCAGGCAGGACCTTGAGCACTTGAACCCAGTCTACCACTTACTAGATTTCTGACTCTGGGCAAGTCACCTAGTCTGTGCTTTAGTTTCCTTATCTGTAAACAGGGATGCAAATGATACACACACTACTCAATGATTATTGAAGAAGACAGGTTATTATTTGTAAAGTCTTAGAGCAATTAATTACCAGTGCAGAGCAAAGGGCACAAATGTGAGTCACTCTCATCATTAGTTATTTTTATACCTATAAGTACCTTTACTATCATCTCAGTCAGGTCTCCGGAGGGGTAGTTGATAAATGCTCTTTTGCCTTCTTCAAATAGTGCCTAGGGGCACCTGGCTGGCTTATTCTGAAAAGTATGGGACTGTTGACCTTGGGGTTGTGAGTTCGAGTCCCAAATTGGGTGTAGAGATTACTAAGAAAAATAAATAAACTTAAAAAAAAATAATGCTTAGGGCACGTGGGTGGCTCAGTTGGTTAAGCGTCTGCCTTCGGCTCAGGTCATGATCACGGGGTCCTGGAACCGAGTTTTGCGTCAGGCTCATTGCTCCACGGGGAGTCTGCTTCTCCCTCTGCCCCTCCTCCCACTCGTTCTCTCAATCTCCCTCTCTCTCTCAAATAATAAATAAATAAAATCTTTAAAAGAAATAATGCTTAAACGTAGTCAACATTTGCTGTCTTTCCTCATCTCCCAAGGTAAGATAATAACAGAAGTAAATTCTCTCTCTATAAGGGTCTGTTTTTTAAAAAAGTCTACGAGGAACTGGTAAGAATGGAATGGTGGACACCCTCATCTACTGTGAGTGTGAATGTGAATTGGTATGATTTTTTTCGTAACAGTGTGGCTCTAGGTATGAAAAACTTTGTACGTGTTGATACCTTCTGACCCAGTCATCCTGCTTGTAGAAATGTCTTAAGGAAACAATCTCAAATGCAAAGTTTTATATGTCTTAAGGAAACAATCTCAAATGCAAAATGCAAAGTTTTATACAAGGAGATTGTTCTTTGCACTATCATTTAGATAAAGAATTAGAAGCAGTCTAAGGTGCAAAGTTGGGGGAGGACAGCAGAGAGGACTGGGCATTATCAGGAAGGCTTGACAATGCATAGTAGGGCTGTAGGGATTGTGCCAGGACCTAGCAGGACTCCAGGCCCTGTGGGATGAAGAATCTTGCAGAAGCAAGGAGGACACAGGCTTTGGGAAG
>NW_022590256.1:0-18609 GCF_004348235.1 Phoca vitulina | reverse complement strand
TCTTCGACCTCAGCCACAGCAACTTCTTCCTAGAAACATCGCCAAAGACAAGGGAGGCAAGGGCAAAAATGAACTATTGGGACGTCATCAAGATAAAAAGCTTTTGCACAACAAAGAAACAGTCAACAAAACCAAAAGACAACTGACAGAATAGGAGAAGATATTTGCAAATGACATATCAGATAAAGGGCTAGTATCCAAAATCTATAAAGAACTTCTTAAACTCAACACCCAAAGAACAAATGATCCAATCAAGAAATGGGCAGAAGACATGAACAGACATTTTTCCAAAGAAGACATCCAAATGGCCAACAGACACATGAAAAAGTGCTCAACATCACTCAGCATCAGGGAACTCCAAATCAAAACCTCAATGAGATACCACCTCACACCAGTCAGAATGGCTAAAATTAACAAGTCAGGAAATGACAGATGTTGGCGGGGATGCGGAGAAAGGGGAACCCTCCTACACTGTTGGTGGGAATGCAAGCTGGTGCAACCACTCTGGAAAACAGTATGGAGGTTCCTCATAAAGTTGAAAATAGAGCTACCATACGACCCAGCAATTGCACTACTGGGTATTTACCCCAAAGATACAAATGGAGGGATCTGAAGGGGTACGTGCACCCTGATGTTTATAGCAGCAATGTCCACAATAGCCAAACTATGGAAAGAGCCAAGATGTCCACTGACAGATGAATGGATAAAGAAGATGTGTGTATATATACGATGGAATATTATGCAGCCATCAAAAGGAATGAAATCTTGCCATTTGCAACGACGTGGATAGAACTGGAGGGTATTATGCTGAGCGAAATAAGTCAATCAGAGAAAGACATGTATCATATGACCTCACTGATATGAGGAATTCTCAATCTTAGGAAACAAACTGAGGGTTGCTGGAGTGGTGGGGGTTGGGAGGGATGGGGTGGCTGGGTGATAGACATTGGGGAGGGTATGCGCTATGGTGAGTGCTGTGAATTGTGTAAGACTGTTGAATCACAGACCTGTACCTCTGAAACAAATAATATATTATATGTTAAAAAAAAAAAAAGATAGCAGGAAGGGAAAAATGAAGGGGTGAAATCGGAGGGGGAGACGAACCATGAGACACTGTGGACTCTGAGAAACAAACTGAGGGTTCTAGAGGGGAAGGGTGTGGGGGGATGGGTTAGCCTGGTGATGGGTATTAAAGAGGGCACGTTCTGCACGGTGCACTGGGTGTTATACGCAAACAATGAATCATGGAACACGACATCAAAAACTAATGATATAATGCATGGTGATTAACATAGCATAAAAAAAAAAAAAACCTTGATATTTTCCTTGGACAACATCCGGGACTTGATTTCACTTCATTTTACCTGAAATGTTTTCGATCATACAAGGTAGCTGGACTTTTTCCTCTGCTAGTTTGAAAATAATCTGCTCAAAACGTTAAGCCCTCTCACTTCCCCCTGCTTTCTAAAGCAGCGTTTCTCTTCGTAAGGGAACACCCACCCTTGAAATCACCCACAAATTACTCTGATTATTGTACATAAAAGGTTTATTGTTGGTAGTTGCTACTGTCTAAGGTTTGAAAAACTTCTGAGTGGTTTTGATTAGATGAAGTACCATTGGGTCTCCAAAATTTCAGGGCAGAAAATAAAATCTAGTAATGGTCCATTCTAAGACAAATTACAGCATTTGGAAGAGCACACAGGAAGAAAAGCACTTGGAAGACTTTTGTGGCCATGGGTTTATAGATGGAAGCTTTTCGGTGGCTCCCTCCGAGTTAGCCCCCTGAACCAGAGAGAGACCAATGACCACGTGATTTAAGTCTGGAGGCAATCTCTTCGATAAACCCCAACTTCTAAAGACACCGCTTGCATTAGTTCCAAATTAATCCCACCATCCACAGGCTTTTGCACATTCTTAAGGAAATTACTTCAGAACTGTATGTTTTTAAAAAAATTATTACTGTTCTGACTAGAAGTGTTTCTCTTTCTTCCTCAGGCAAACACAGAGCAGCCTCCTACTTAGAATTCATATTAGCTCCAGAAATATAAGTGATTACATTTCTCACTATAATTTGATGCCTTTCTTATTAAAAAAATCTTGTTGGAATCAGCATTTTCAGATTTGCCTGGATATTTAACTCCGACTGCCTTATTCATGGGCAGAAACAGGATTTTTTTCTTTAAATGGGAAATTTAATTGTCCTAAATAAATAAAAAATGATGTCAGGTCTTGTTCCAGTCCATTATCTATGGGGCTAATTTTACTCTTCTCAGACCCTTCCCTCTTTGCCAACCTGAAAGAGATAGGAAATATTTTTCATCCTGTTCCTCCCATGTGGAAACCTGGTCACTGGTTATTCACTGGCTCCAAAACCCCTTAGGTCTGAGTCTCTCCGACACCTTCCCTTGGCCAAATACTCAATTCTGCCTAGTGCAACACTCCTTATTCTTCTATGCATGGTATAAAAAGTAGCTTTCTAATGATTAGAACAACCCGATTGGAGTATACTGCTTTGTACAATAACAGGCTTCATGTTATTGCAGGTATTTGGAGAAAGCTCAGTAAGATGCCACAGAGATTTCTACCTGTGCATGCTCTTGGGCCGTTTGAAGTTCAGTGATCCTAAATTTTTAAATTCTTTCCATTCCATGAATATCTTTTAGTTTTACTTCTTTTCAACTCACTTGTTAATAAATCATGTATTGCGTGCCTTATGATTTCTCTTTATCTACTTTCTTCTATGTTATTTTTTTCTCATGTTTTCATTTTTTGCCCAAATATGCTACGTGAAAATATTCCCTGAACTTCACACAGTGACCGGTGGTGTTCCCTGCAGGGGTTTAATACAGACATGGCAATTTACTTTAATATCAAGACTTCTTCACCCAACAGAGAGTGTCCTTCACCCGTGTGCCAGACGATGTCCTAGGTATTGGGGATACGGCAGCAAGCAAACACGGTAAGAGTCTGTGAGTTCATGGAGTCTGCATTTGGGGCAGTCTGGGGCGGAGCGGGGGAGGTTGGGGAAGACAGGCAATGAAAAGCAAAGGGAAGGTGATCTGTGCAGTGAGGACAAGACAGTACTGGTGTAGCGAGATCTGGGGAAGTACAGCTATGTTAGGGAGCATGGCCTGGGAAAAGCTCTGAGGCTAAGGTCCTGTGAATAAGCCAGCTATGTAAAGACCTGGGAGAAGAGAGTTCTAGGCAAGGTAAGTGCACAAGCCCAGGCTGGGAAGGCTCGCATTCTGGAATCCAGTTGTGAGGGGGGAAGTGAGAGCCACCGAGATGGATCCATCTGTCTTGTCACCTTCCTCCACTGCTTAAGTTTTTAAAATGCTGTCCTCTTTTTGGCTTTTACCCCTTAGGCCTAGACTTAAACCTTTTGACCAACAGGCTTCTCTTGTGACAGAAACATCCGCACTGTGTTCGGTTCTGTTCTCTCACACACCCAGCTCCCATCCACCCGGAAATCCCGTTGACCCTACCCCAAGAATATCCTGAAAACCCAACCTCACCAGAGTCTCCTAACCGGTGTCCCTACTTCTGTTCTTGCCTCCTCTCCCAGGTCCATTTTCATTCAAATTCTCTTTCAACCCACAGTGGCCAGGGTTTTCTTTCTAAAATGCTAAGACTGCTCATTTCTTTCTCCACTCAGAACTCTGCAGGAACTCACCATTTTGCTCCACATAAAAGCCAAAGTCCTTCAGAAGTCCAGCGGGGCCCCATATGATCTGGCTCCCCGGTTGCTGTCTGCCTTCACACCACCACACCCCGGGCTCCAGCCACACAGCTGCCTTTCTGTCCTCAACACCCCAGGTATGCTCCTGCTTTCTTCTGTCCCCGCTTTCTGGAATGCTCTTTCCCTCCACCCCCCGACCCCCGGCTGACTTCTTCACTTCCCACAAGTCTTTGTCCAAGTGTCAGCCTCTCCATGCGATTCACCGAGTCCACCTCATTTAATCCCTCCACCTGCCCCCATCTCTACCCTATCTTCTGAGTTCCAAGCCTGTTGTACTTACTTTTCTCAAAAACACTTCATCACCTTCTATCATACAAATTACCTTGTGCACATGCTATCTTTACTGTAGAAGTTCTGCCTCTCCCCATCTCCGCTTGTGTAAACTCCACAAGGCAGGGACCTTTGCTGTGTTGAGCGATACCCTCCAAGTGCCTAGAAGAGTGTCTGGTACAATTAAAATTTATTCAGTATGTCAACCAGTTATGCAGACAGTGCTCTGAAAGGGAATTATTTTATAGCACAGGTCTAGGCTTTTCAATCACTCCAGCATTTAAATGGAGCTTAGTATCAATTCCGTTGTGCCATTTGAGAAACATACGAAAGAACATTAAACTTTGGGTGGAAACTTGGCACAGGTTCTCAGATTATGCCAGATCAAATCACTGGTGGGTAATTTCAGTAAGAAAATGTGAAATGTGCCAAGCAGGTTAAAAAAATTGTGTGTGTGTGTGTGTGTGTGTTAGGGGGTTGGGGAGGAAGCAAGAGTAGGAAAGAGGGAAAGAGAAGGAGAGAGAGAGAGAGAGAGAATAGAGAGCAGAGAAAGGGAGAGACAGGTGTGGGGATGTATAAAAAATGGACCATTTCTACCACTAATAGCTTGGAATACAGTATAAATGTCCTGCAGCTGGAAATGTGCTCTAGTTAGTAAGGTTGCTTTTTGGTTAGCATGGCGCCTTCCCTGAACACGTCCTCCCGGCCCGTCTCTGTGAGGGGCGCCCTGAGGGTGCAGTAGCACACAGCTATGGGGCACCGGCAGGTGTCTGCTGAGCCTGAGGGAGGGGCTCGGGTCTCTCAGAGGGCAGCTGGACAACGGCGGGGGGCCACGGTCCTTATCAAAACGGGTTATGTTTCTTCGAGAAGGGGAAAACCTGTCATTTCAAAGTTAAAGGAACCAGAACAAGGGGCTGTCCTGTTTATTTCAAATTTGAATGAAGGCTGAAAATACCGCATCTTTTTCCAAGAATGCGCTGACAGAAAACATCGTGAATGCTCTTCTCCCAGTGCCCCCCAAGTGCTGTATTTTTTGAAACAGTCCAGATTTGGTTTCATTTATTTTCTGTAAAAGAGGAAATGGTTAAATGGATATTGAAACCCGACGACTTGCATGTAAGTCAATTTAGAAATCAGAAAAAAACGATCCTAACTTTTGTACCAGAAAATAATCACCATAGATTTGTCCTAGTCTCTCCTCTTCCCAAATGAAAGCGTTTTGAAAATGGGAGAGAAAGGCACTTGTGTATTTGCTGTCATCCACCTGGCCTATTCCTTGGTAACAGACACGTGATGGTTTCAGCCTCCATTTCTCCCTCTCCCCCCCCCCCATATATAAAAGCTGGAGGCTCCATATGGCAAGGTCCTGCCTTCCAGTTCTTTTCCGAGCAGCCTTATGACTAGCACAGAGCTATGTGCTACAAGGTGTTCAATAACTTATTGATGAAGGAAGGAAGGAATGAACATCCCATCACCCTGTTCCCAAGAGCTCTCGCTCCTACACAAAGTTTGTGCTTCCCGGATCCTTTGAAGCAGTTAACTCCAAATGCAGTCAGATTTCCACCTAGAAAACACACAATAACATGCAATCTAAATTGAAGTCTGGTTCAGAGGAAAGTTTTGTGCCCTAAAATTGCCTTCACTTTTACTATTCCCTTTGAAAGCTCCAGCCCCACAAAGGAGGCACTAGGTAAATAGCAATAAATTGGCAAAAGGATGGGGGACTATATGGAAAATATTTCAAACTCTAAAGAGCTGTTTAGCATAAGTACCATTTTCACAGCTATTTGGGGTTCAAATGCGTCTTACTTTCCACTGTTACGTTGTTGCTGTCCTTGTTGTCATTTCCCAGAGAAAATAACTGCCTTTTCCCAAGGCCAGAGCATAAAAACTGATGTCATTTTAATAAATGTAACAATTTTCTTCAATGTAGGTGGCACCCTTGTAAGCGTATCTTGTCAGTATTGTCAGTGAATGCATAAGGAAGTAAATCTGTAAAAAAAATTTTCAAAGGACAGTAAAACCTACAAAAATGTTACTCTCTTCAGATAATTATTTGGACTTTTATATATTTTTAGATTGTTTTTAAAAGCCTGTATATAGTTGTTTCTACTGTCATACTTGTCAGTGAAATAAAATTAATTTTTATCAAATTATACAGCAAAGCATCATTAATTTGGATCCCATCATTTGGGAATTCATAAAAATTTTGTTCAATTGAGCCTATATACGCTCTCAGACCTGGCTATGAAACCGTTGGCAAAACAAACTCCCCAATGTTTTAGCATCATCTATGTTCACACAAAGTGATAGATAATGGATGAATCTAGTCAGATAATGGACAGTTAATTTAGATAAACAAAACTGGAAAGACCACATACTTCAGAACATTTTTTTTGTATGTTAGCTCTTTTGGTATATTTATCAAAAAGCACTCTGTAATCAAAGGCAGTTAACATATATTTGAGTACTAACTAGGTTCTAAACACTCTTTCCTGTGCTACAGACACTCACTGAAAACAAAAAGGGCTCCTCTGCTTAAGGAACATTCTCGTATGGAAGACAGACACGCACACACAGACACATAAACAGCCATGGTGCTCTCCCAGACACCCTCCACCACTTGGCTTAGCCCTGGATCATCCGAGAAACATCTGAGGCATCCAAGTTGAAACTTGAACGGGAAAGTCTCCAAAGTGGAAATGAGCTGCAGGCACTCCAAGAGCAGAAAGAAGGCTTGCGTGGCTAAAGCGAGGTCAAGAGGTGAGGCGAGAGGAGAAAGGATCCCACTGGAGCAGGAAAGAGACCAGACGCCCAGCGTGTCAGTGGGCCAATGCAAGGAGCCTGGATTTCATACCGTTCGCAGTGAGGAGCCATTACAGAAGGGGGCTGGGCCACTATCATGTGACGCAACTGTTTTACTTTCAAATGCTCTTCCTGGCTGCTCTGTGGAGAAGAGAAGAACGTGGGTGAAGGCAGAGTGATGGCTGAGGGGGCCTCGAGGTGTGTGGGGACAGGACTGCGGGTTGCAAGTGAGCCACAGCAGTGGGGCAGAATGCACTGGCCTCCCTCACTACGTCTCCTAGAGGTGGCAGCCACACAGCACATGCACAGAGTAGAAGTAAGGTCTTACGGGGAAAAGAGGAATCAAAGATATAGCTACAGTTTTGACATGAATAGGGTGGTGGTGGCAGTCGGGGGACGGCTTGGAGAAGGAGCACGATGGGGATCTGAAATCAAGAAATCTATTTTGTTCATATTAGGCTTAATATTTGTACTAGATATGTGAGGTAAGACATAGGGGGTGACTTAAATGCACAAGTCTGGAGCTCAGACAAGACACTTGGGGTTTTGGTTTTAATGTCAAAGTCAAGAGCAGAGAGCCAATGTGGAAAGGAAGCCTGAGGGCTAGAGCCCGGTCTGAGTATGGAAGGCTGGGGGAGGAAGCAGGGCCCCCAGGGCAGACACCTCTCCACAATCCCTCCTCTTCCCAGCCCTGAGCCTCGGAAAGCTGACCACCACCCAGCCTCCCTGACAGACACAGCCTGGATCTGTGTGTCTTCCACGTGGGAATGCTTTAATGAGACCCCTTTATCCATCTTCATTCTCACCTCTGTTTCAATTCCTAAATCCAATCCTCCCACTTTCTTGTTGATCTCCTGCTGCCCCATTTAGCATGCTCCCCTCATTCTTCACCGTCTGGGACCCTTGCCCTCCCACAGTAATTTTGGAAGGAGGGAAGTAGAGCACAGTAGCTAACAGTCCTCGCTCTATGGATTTTAATTTTCCCTCATCAAACACAAATATTGCAGCAGATGATCTTTAAGACTCTTTAAGACCCACGATTCCTGGGTATCAATTATCAGGCACTTTACAATAATCCTTACGAGTGGTTTAACACTAAAGGCAGCCAAGATAGGATCTCTAATAGTAGATGTATATTTCTGCTGTTTCATTTATTCATTAGACAAATCTTGTGGAATATCTACCAGGTATGAGACCTTGGGGAAGCAGAGAATATTTAAGACGATGTTGTAATGTTCTGAGAAATAGGAGAAAGCACACCCATGTGATGGATGCATACTAGTTCTGATTATGGCAGCTCAACACGCTTATCTGAGGTTTGTTCACATTTTCAAATACTGTCCTTTCACAATATCTCCTTACAGATTTCAGTCCTAACTCTGTACACTTAAAAACTCTTTTCCACCCAAGAAAATCATCAGGGTAAGAAAAAAACCATCTTAGTATAAAGGAATATTAACTGATGCCATTGATGAGAACAAAGTAGTGAATGTGTGCAAAAACAAGGACTTGAAAAACTTTAAAGGCACTACTTAATCTAAATAAAATGATGGTACTCTAAACTTAAGATAACAGCTTTTTTTCAGCCACTAGTAAAATTGATATAGGAAGTATATCTCAAAAGTCCTATTTAACACAGCCAATACAGGGCAACTTGAACTGTTCATCCTGTTTTTCACGTCCTTTGATTTTTAGAGACACTTCACAACAGTAAAGTAGGGAATGGTAGGGGGAGAGCATTCTAGTTAGGAAAATTCCTGCTGACCTCAAAGTTCATTTGGGCTCTTCTAGATTCACAAGCATTCAATCATTTTGTCTTCACTAAACAGTTGCTAAGCAACAACAGACTAAGCAATTTGGTCAAGCAAGTAAATCAGATGATGTAAATAATGGCTAATAACTTTAACTTGATTTATCATGCGTCAAACGCTTTGCTAAAAGGGCATATGCATTTTTCACATGCATTAATGCATTTAATCCTCACTGCAAAACTATTAAGCAGGGATTATTACCCCCATCTTAGAGATGAAAGACTAAAGGCTTAAAGCTGTTGAGTAACTCCTCAAAGTCACAAAGCTAGTGAGCACAACTCTGGACCTCAACCTGAGATCTGCTCCCATGAAGCCCACCATCTGCGGCACTGTGAATACTCCTCTTTGCTGGAGAGCATAGGTCCTGCAGAGAGACAGAGTGAAGGCTAAATAAAGCAATTATCAAAGAATTTGACCAGCACCAGTACAGTCTGATTTAAATTCTCTTATCATAATTGAGCACTACACCATTACTCAATTGATGCATTTATTGACAGAATGAAAACTGTATTTTTCCCTGAGATGCAAATTAGCGCATCACCTCTTTGGTTCATATGGCGGTGCCTTCAATTAAGCAAGAGTCAGCCAAAGTGGAGACAGTAAGTTTCACAGTCAACAAAATCACCAAACCATCCCAAGCTAAACGCCTGGATCTGCCAAGTCATCAGTGCACTTAATAAATGCAGATGCCAATCACAATGCAATCTTTGGAAACGTTCACAAACTTCTTACAACCCAAGTCTCGGAAATCTTCAGTCTTGGAAGAAAATGATGACAAGGCAAAGGGCAGTTTCTCCTGGCTTGTAAATGTCTAATTCTTGTTCTCAAAGTAGCTGCCTTCCTGAATCTCCCCTGGATCCTCTTCTGGACAGCTGGACAACCCAATGAAATGTTCACTCTGCTTAATTTAATGTCACCACTCTCAAAGCTGTTAACATTCTTCCCGGTGATAACAAAAGACAATTTGATAGAAATCACCTAACAGAAGTAACCACAGGCATTTGGACAGAGGTTGCTTATTCCTCCAAATCAAATATATCAACGCACTGTTTTTATTTTTTTATTTTTTAAAGATTTTATTTATTTATTTGACAGAGACACAGCAAGAGAGGGAACACAAGCAGGGGGAGTGGGAGAGGGAGAAGCAGGCTTCCCGCTGAGCAGGGAGCCTGATGCGGGGCTCGATCCCAGGACCCTGGGATCATGACCTGAGCCGAAGGCAGACGCTTAACGACTGAGCCACCCAGGTGCCCCAACGCGCTGTTTTTAAAGTAATCATCCTTGTCCACAAAATCCTATGGACTCTGAAAGTATGTATCAGTATTTATGGTACAGGAAAAACAAGTAGGTACAATACATTTCTATACCTAAAATAACTGTTATCTTCAAATAATGGTTTCTCAAGCTCTGTGCAGCCCAAAATTATACATACAACAATCAAAAGGATATTTTTTAAAGATTTATTTATTTATTTAAGGGGGAGGGAGAGAGAATTTCCAGCAGACTCCCCACTAAGTGATGAACCTGACGTGGGGCTTAATCCCACAATTTTGAGATCATAACCTGAGCTGAAATTAAGAGTCAGATGCTCAACTGACAGAGTCACCCAGGTGCCCCCAAAAAGGATATTTTAAATTAATTTTGGCATACAATGAATCTATTAAATTCTGTTCTGCTAATACTAATTTTCAGATTGATTATGTATTACCCTAAAATGTTATGTGCTGTATTATGAAATGGCATTCTTAAGTCAATGATTTTTATTCACCTTCACAAAATATAAGAGTGCTTCCTTAACCTTCAAAGCAGATAGAATTGAAAATCTAAGTTTTCACTCAGTTACTTCTTGTCAGTGCGTAATCATTCTAACAGTTTAGGCAAAACCTTAAATCATAAATAAAAAATAAATTTATAAATAAAAATTAAAGAAGAAATAAACTGTGAAATCCTAAAACGAACTGTGAACTCCAAGTTCCTTAGGGAAGGGATTGTGTTTTATTCGTGTTTATAACTCCAAGTCTGGCACCAACATTAAACTCTATAAATAATTGTTATACTAAGGGGCATGTTTCTTCAACATGAAAATAATGACCTTTGAATATTTTAAGAGTTAAAAACATCTCTATAAAGTTCAAGTGTATGAGAGTGAAGACAAAATGCAAACAGTTGGCTTCAAGGAAGAAAGAAAACTGTAAATAAAGTAAGTAGAAGTAAAAATAAGATCCCAATAAAAACACTCCCCTGCAGAACACATTAAGATTTTTAAAAAATGTGGGGGGGTCTACCTGGTCCCCAGTGGCTTGAGTGGGCACTTGAATTTAAATAATAATAATAATAATGATAATAATGTTTTTATACATTTGGGAAAATTCCATTCTAATAAGATACCTCAGGGCAGGCAGGGTGGAGGGAGGCTGGTCAAAGAGGTGTCTCCTGCTAATGTTTCTTTAATTAATAATTAACATTATTCTATCCGGACTCCTCTAGGAGTACACAGCTATGGGGGCACCATCATTGTGTAAAGAGAATTACAAGTCTATTTTTTCCCTGAGAATAAACAAAGTTTATGCAAGAACTTAAAATGATGCAGTAAAGTAGAGGGTCTGCTAGCAGAATTGCTTATAAATACATCCTTCTCCCCACTGTGTATGGCTCAGCTCTCTGCCATTAGCACCAACAACCCGAATGGGGCTTCTGTTTGAGGCTACTGGCTTAGCAGATTTACTGAGAAAGAGCTTCCTTAAATCATCACATTAGACCCAAGAATGGGACAAGATGAATTGTTTTTAATTTCCATTCTGTCCTTAAGAAGTACCCAGGAACATTAAGGTAGAATAAAACAATATCTCATGGCCCATGTATAGTCAAATCCATAAAAAATGATGGATACCTCTTACATTTACAAATACATATATCTTTTCATAACGAGCATTTTAACAAACTGATCTATAGGTAGATTAATCTTCTCCATCTAAATAGCAACTCACTTGAAATTTATTTTCCTATCGCTGTCTATGCGGGGATGACAGAGAAGTCAATCTATCATCAAGAGACACCAACTTCTCTTATTCCATCACTCCTATCAAGCCAAGAATTTAGCTCCAATATACATGGAGAAAAATAAATTACTTGGAAGGAGTGCTTATAATAATTCTGAAGACAGTGCTCCTCAATTCTGTGTAAATAAGGTAAAATCAGCCTTATTTTTAGAGAGGCTTACAAAAATACTTGTATTGTGATCACTACCATCACGGAATATTTGATACATATGTAGGGAGGAAACAAAAGTTTCCAAGCTTAGCCAAGTCCTCCATATCAGGTCAGAGAAGGTTCTACCCCAGGAAGGGAGCTGCAAATGGAACTTTCTCAAATGCACGAGGGTCAAGAACTGCCTGTTACTAATCTTCTGCTCACTCTGATCTAAATAGCAAGCAGCTGCACAGTAGCTCCAAAGTTAACTTCACCAGAGAGTCTCCCGGGAGCCCTAACCCAGCCTCCATTTCTTCCACTGTCAGAAGCTAAGTTCTGTCTTGCTCTTCAGTCTCCCTGCACCGAGGTGTATGCTCACTACCCAGTCACACTGTTCTGTGGGGTCCAGTGAATTTCCTAGCCAATTTCCAGGACATTTCACAGGGTCTAGCCTTTAGCACTTGGGTCTTCTGCATGACTTCAGCATTACAGTGGTATGAGCTGTGCCCACTGTTTAATTCTATTGTGTTTTCCGTATATCTTATTCCACTTTTATCAGCACCTGGAAAGTACATGCAATATTTGTTTCAAAACAACATTCACCGATATTGTGTTCTTTTAACTGGCCTTTTAAAAGTTATTTTTTTAAGATTGTATTTATTTATTTGACAGAGAAAGCACATAAACAAGGGGGGCAGCAGAGGGACAGGGAGAAGTGGGCTCCCTGCTCAGGGTCTCGATCCCGGGACTCCGGGATCATGACCTGCGCTGAAGGCAGACACTTAACCAACTGAGCCACCCAGGCACCCCTAAAACTTACTCTTAAATAAAAGGTTTCTAGCTTTAAAAAAGTCTCTTAATGTTCGCCAACGTATTATACATTTTTATGCATTGTTTTCACAGTAAAATGGAACATGTCAGATCCAAGGTCTTAGAATATTTCCTTGGACAAAGGATTACTGTCTATAGCCAGAATATTCTGCCCAACTCGTCCCAACCTGCTGTACTCCTGAGAGTCTGTGTACTGCGTGTGGATGCTTTCAATCTGCTCTGACAAACTAGATTCCAGGCTTAGGAACTGGACCTGGACTCAAGCCAAAAACCCAAAGTCAGGCTGAGGAGTGGAGCACTGAGCCCTTAAAGAAAGCAAAGGCCAGGCAGGAAGGCAGGTGCTAGACCTTCAAAGGAGGCACATTAGGGACAAAGGTCAGGCTTGGAGATTACTGGGGTTGCCCTGTGCCTGACTTCCAGGACCAGGCATCTTTCCTATTCATTTGCTTCTACTAACTTTAACTAGAAATCTTCCAGACAGTTCCAGCTCTTATCCGACCCTTTCTGGAAGGTAGGACGTGCGGAGAAATGAATCCGAGGTGATATTCAGGAAGATAGACAGCAGGGGAGGGGGCCTCCTTCAGCAGCTACAGGCCAGTGATAGAGCAGTGGAGCACAAAATCGGAAATTTTAGAAGTCGGCTGCGCTGAGGGATGTCGCTCCAGTGGCTAGGCGGTGGGTGGATCCCTTGCTGGGACAGTGTGGTCTCAGGACCCTCGGGGTCACAGAAAGACCGGGTGTGCCTGAGTGCGGCAGAGCTCCCAGGTATCGGAGCAGGGAAGCTGGCTGCAGAGACAGAGCCGAGGCGCGGGCTCTCAGCTCGGGGTTGCCATAAACCATGATCTGCGGCACAGTCGGGCCACTGCTCCTCCAGCAGGGACCCAACAAGCGGCAGATCCGGGGAGACCCCCCTTCCTCCCCTGGGAGGAGCAGCGCAGGAGTGCACCGCAGAGATCTGCTGGGTTTGGAGACTCCACACAGGGTCAGGTCCCAGAGACAGAAACGCTCGGTCACAGACCGGGTGAGCACGGAGTGCGGCCGGAGACCGGGGACACGGGAGTGATTGACAGCTTTTCTCTGGGGGCACACTGAGGAGTGGGGCCCCGAGTTCTCGGCTCCTCCGGGGTGGAGATTGGGAGGCCCCCATTTTCACTCTCGTCCTCCAAAGCTGTACAGAAAGCTTGCAGGGAACAAAAGCTCCCAGAGTAAACCCGAGCAGATTACTTAGCCCGGACAGGGCGAGGGCGGGGCAATTCCGCCTCCGGCAAAGACATCTGAGAACCATGGCAACAGGCCCCTCCCCCAGAAGCTCAGCAAGAACAGCCAGCCAAGACCAAGTTTACCGGTCAATGAGAATGGCAGAACTCCAGCGCTAGGGGAATACTGCACATAGAATTCATGGCTTTTTTCCCATGATTCTTTAGTCTTTCAAAGTTTTTTTTAATTGTCTTTTTTTTTAATTTTTCTTTTTCCCTTTTTCAACCAACATCTTATCAATCCCTTTTTTAAAAATTCTTTTTTATTTTTCATTTTTAGAGTCATATTCTATCCCTTCATAGTAGTTAACCTTATTTTTGGTATATATATATATATGTTGTCCTCTCTTTAAAATTTTGGGATACTGTTTCTTCTAACAGACCAAAATATACCCTAAATCTCTAGAGTATGGCTTTGTTCTAGTATCCTGCCTGATCACATTCTCTTTTTTAAATCCTTTCTTTTTTCAACCAACTTCTTATCAATTCCTTTTATAAAATCTTTTATAATTTTCATCTTTACAGTCATATTCCATCCCTTCATCATATTTACCCTTATTTTTGTACATATATAAGATTTTTTTCTTTAAAATTTTGGGAGGCACTTTCTTCTAACAGACCAAAATATGCCCAAAACCTAGTGTGTGACACTGATCTATGAACCAGCCTGATCATATTTGATCATATTCTGGTTTATTTGTTTTTATCTTTTTCTTTTCTTTCTTTCTTTTTTTTTTCCCATTCTTTCCCTTTCTTTCCCCCAGGTTTCAGGTCTCTTCTGATTTGTTTAGTGTATATTTTTCTGGGGTCATTGTTACCCTGTTAGCATTTTGTTCTCTCATTCATCTATTCCTCTCTGGACAAAATGACAAGATGGAAAAAATCACCTCAAAAAAAAAAGAACAAGAGGCAGTACCGACTGCCAGGGACCTAATCAATACGGACATTAGTAAGATATCAGAACTAGAGTTCAGAATGATGATCATAAAGATACTAGCTGGGCTTGAAAAAAGCATGGAAGATATCAGGGAAATGCTTTCTGGAGAAATAAAAGAACTAAAATCTAACCAAGTGAAAATCAAAAAGGCTATTAATGAGGTGCAATAAAAAATGGAGACTCTAACTGCTAGGATAAATGAGGGAGAATAGAGAATCAGTGATATAGAAGACCAAATGATGGAAAATAAAGAAGCTGAGGAAAAGAGAGATAAACTACTGGATCACGAGGGCAGAATTCGAGAGATAAGTGATACCATAAGACAAAACAATATTAGAATAATTGGGATCTCAGAAGAAGAAGAAAGAGAGAGAGGGGCAGAAGGTATATTGGAGCAAATTATAGCAGAGAACTTCCCTAATTTGGGGAAGGAAACAGGCATCAAAATCTGGGAGGCACAGAGAACCCCCCTCAAAAATCAATAAAAATAGGTCAACACCCTGACATCTAATAGTTAAACTTACGAGTCTCAGAGACAAAGAGAAAATCCTGAAAGCAGCTCGGGAGAAGAGATCTGTAACCTACAATGGTAGAAACATTAGACTGGCAACAGACCTATCCACAGAGACCTGGCAGGCCAGAAAGGACTGGCAGGACATATTCAGAGCACTAAATGAGAAAAATATGCAGCCAAGAATACTATATCCAGCTAGGCTGTCATTGAAAATAGAAGGAGAGATAAAAAGCTTCCAGGACAAACAAAAACTAAAGGAATTTGCAAACACGAAACCAGCCCTACAAGAAATATTGAAAGGGGTCCTCTAAGCAAAGAGAGAGCCTAAAAGTAACATAGACCAGAAAGGAACACAGACAATATACAGTAACAGTCACCTTACAGGCAATACAATAACACTAAACTCATATCTTTCAATAGTTACCCTGAATGTAAATGGGCTCAATGCCCCAATCAAAAGACACAGGCTATCAGATTGGATAAAAAAACAAGACCCATCAATATGCTGTCTGCAAGAGACTCATTTTAGACCGAAAGACACCCCCAGATTGAAAGTGAAGGGGTGGAAAACCATTTACCATGCTAATGGACACCAAAAGAAAGCTGGGTGGCAATCCTTCTATCAGACAAATTAGATTTTAAACCAAAGACTGTAATAAGAGATGAGGAAGGACACTATATCCTACTTAAAGGGTCTATCCAACAAGAAGACCTAACAATTGTAAATATCTATGCCCCTAACATGGGAGCAGCCAATTATATAAGCCAATTAATAACAAAAGCAAAGAAACACATAGACAACCATACAATAATAGTGGAGGACTTTAACACCCCCCTCACTGAAATGGACAGATCATCTAAGCAAAAGATCAACAAGGAAATAAAGACTTTAAATGACACACTGGACCAAATGGACTTCACAGATATATTCAGAATATCCCATCCCAAAGCAACATTATACACATTCTTCTCTAGTGCCCATGGAACATTCTCCAGAACAGATCACATCCTAGATCACAAATCAAGTCTCAACCAGTACCAAAAGGTTGGGATCATTCCCTGCCTATTTTCAGACCACAATGCTTTGAAACTAGAACTCAGTCACAAGAGGAAAGTCAGAAAGAACTCAAATACATGGAAGCTAAAGAGCATCCTACTAAAGAATGAATGGGTCAACCAGGAAATTGAAGGAGAATTAAAAAAATTCATGGAAACCAATGAAAATGAAAACACAACTGTTCAAATTCTTTGGGACGCAGCAAAGGCAGTCCTAAGAGGAAAGTATATAGCAATACAAGCCTTTCTCAAGAAACAAGAAAGGTTTCAAATACACAACCTAACCCTACACCTAAAGGAGCTGGAGAAAGAACAGCAAATAAAGCCTAAACCCAGCAGGAGAAGAGAAATAATAAAGATCAGAGCAGAAATCAATGAAATAGAAACCAAAAGAACAGTAGAACAGATCAACGGAACTAGGAGCTAGTTCTTTGAAAGAATTAATAAGATTGATAAACCCCTGGCCAGACTTATCAAAAAGAAAAGAGAAATGACCCAAATAAATAAAATCATGAATGAAAGAGGAGAGATCACAACCAACACCAAAGAAATACAAACAATTATAAGAACATAGTATGAGCAACTATATGCCAGCAAATTAGATAATCTGGAAAAAATGGATGCATTCCTAGAGATGTATCAACTCCCAAAACTGAACCAGGAAGAAACAGAAAACCTGAACAGATTTATAACCACTAAGGAAATTGAAGCAGTCATCAAAAATCTCCCAATAAACAAAAGCCCAGGGCCAGATGGCTTCCCAGGGGAATTCTAACAACTTTTAAAGAAGAATTAATACCTATTCTTCTGAAACTGTTCCAAAAAATAGAAATGGAAGGAAAACTTCCACACTCGTTTTATGAGGCCACCATTACTTTGATCCCAAAACCAGACAAAGACCGCATCAAAAAGGAGGATTACAGACCAATATCCTTGATGAACACGGATGCAAAAATTCTCACCAAAATACTAGCCAAAAGGATCCAACAGTACATTAAAAGGATTACTCACCACGAGCAAGTGGGATTTATCCCTGGGCTGCAAGGTTGGTTCAACAACTGCAAATCAATGTGATACAGTACATTAATAAAAGAAAGAACAAGAACCACATGATCCTCTCAATAGATGCAGAAAAAGCATTTCGCAAAGTACAGCATCCTTTCTTGATCAAAACTCTTCAGAGCATAGGGATAGAGGGTACATACCTCAAAATCATAAAAGCCATCTATGAAAAACCTACAGCGAATATCATTCTCAATGAGGAAAAACTGAGAGCTTTCCCCCTAAGGTCAGGAACATGGCAGAGATGTCCACTATCACCACTGCTATGCAACATAGTATTAGAAGTCCTAGCCACAGCAATCAGACAACAAAAAGAAATAAAAAGCATCCAAATCGGCAAAGAAGTCAAACTCTCACCCTTTGCAGATGGTATGATACTTTATGTGGAAAACCCAAAAGACTCCACCCCAAAACTGCTAGAACTCATACAGGAATTCAGTAAAGTGGCAGGATATAAAATCAATGCACAGAAATCAGTGGCATTCCTATACACCAACAACAAGACAGAAGAAAGAGAAATTAAGGAGTCGATCCCATTTACAATGGCACCCAAAACCGTAGGATACCTAGGAATAAATCCAACCAAAGAGGCAAAGGATCTGTACTCAGAAAACTATAAAATACTCATGAAAGAAACTGAGGAAGGCACAAAGAAATGGAAAAATGTTCCATCCTCATGGATTAGAAGAACAAATATTGTGAAGATGTCAATGCTACCTAGAGCAATCTACACATTTAATGCAATCCCTATCAAAATACCATCCACTTTTTTCAAAGAAATGGAACAAATAATCCTAAAATTTGTATGGAACCAGAAAAGACCCCGAATAGCTAGAGGAATGTTGAAAAAGAAAAGCAAAGCTGGTGGCGTCACAATTCCGGACTTCAAGCTCTATTACAAAGGTGTCATCATCAAGACAGTATGGTACTGGCGCAAAAACAGACACATAGATCAATGGAACAGAATAGAGAGCCCGGAAATGGACCCTCAACGCTATGGTCAACTCATCTTCGACAAAGCAGGAAAGAATGTCCAATGGAAAAAAGAGAGTCTCTTCAACAAATGGTGTTGGGAAAATTGGACAGCCACACGCAGAAGAATGAAACTGGACCTTTTCCTTACACCACACACAAAAATA
>NW_022590255.1:0-18610 GCF_004348235.1 Phoca vitulina | reverse complement strand
TCTTCGACCTCAGCCACAGCAACTTCTTCCTAGAAACATCGCCAAAGACAAGGGAGGCAAGGGCAAAAATGAACTATTGGGACGTCATCAAGATAAAAAGCTTTTGCACAACAAAGAAACAGTCAACAAAACCAAAAGACAACTGACAGAATAGGAGAAGATATTTGCAAATGACATATCAGATAAAGGGCTAGTATCCAAAATCTATAAAGAACTTCTTAAACTCAACACCCAAAGAACAAATGATCCAATCAAGAAATGGGCAGAAGACATGAACAGACATTTTTCCAAAGAAGACATCCAAATGGCCAACAGACACATGAAAAAGTGCTCAACATCACTCAGCATCAGGGAACTCCAAATCAAAACCTCAATGAGATACCACCTCACACCAGTCAGAATGGCTAAAATTAACAAGTCAGGAAATGACAGATGTTGGCGGGGATGCGGAGAAAGGGGAACCCTCCTACACTGTTGGTGGGAATGCAAGCTGGTGCAACCACTCTGGAAAACAGTATGGAGGTTCCTCATAAAGTTGAAAATAGAGCTACCATACGACCCAGCAATTGCACTACTGGGTATTTACCCCAAAGATACAAATGGAGGGATCTGAAGGAGTACGTGCACCCTGATGTTTATAGCAGCAATGTCCACAATAGCCAAACTATGGAAAGAGCCAAGATGTCCACTGACAGATGAATGGATAAAGAAGATGTGTGTATATATACGATGGAATATTATGCAGCCATCAAAAGGAATGAAATCTTGCCATTTGCAACGACGTGGATAGAACTGGAGGGTATTATGCTGAGCGAAATAAGTCAATCAGAGAAAGACATGTATCATATGACCTCACTGATATGAGGAATTCTCAATCTTAGGAAACAAACTGAGGGTTGTTGGAGTGGTGGGGGTTGGGAGGGATGGGGTGGCTGGGTGATAGACATTGGGGAGGGTATGCGCTATGGTGAGTGCTGTGAATTGTGTAAGACTGTTGAATCACAGACCTGTACCTCTGAAACAAATAATATATTATATGTTAAAAAAAAAAAAAAGATAGCAGGAAGGGAAAAATGAAGGGGTGAAATCGGAGGGGGAGACGAACCATGAGACACTGTGGACTCTGAGAAACAAACTGAGGGTTCTAGAGGGGAAGGGTGTGGGGGGATGGGTTAGCCTGGTGATGGGTATTAAAGAGGGCACGTTCTGCACGGTGCACTGGGTGTTATACGCAAACAATGAATCATGGAACACGACATCAAAAACTAATGATATAATGCATGGTGATTAACATAGCATAAAAAAAAAAAAAACCTTGATATTTTCCTTGGACAACATCCGGGACTTGATTTCACTTCATTTTACCTGAAATGTTTTCGATCATACAAGGTAGCTGGACTTTTTCCTCTGCTAGTTTGAAAATAATCTGCTCAAAACGTTAAGCCCTCTCACTTCCCCCTGCTTTCTAAAGCAGCGTTTCTCTTCGTAAGGGAACACCCACCCTTGAAATCACCCACAAATTACTCTGATTATTGTACATAAAAGGTTTATTGTTGGTAGTTGCTACTGTCTAAGGTTTGAAAAACTTCTGAGTGGTTTTGATTAGATGAAGTACCATTGGGTCTCCAAAATTTCAGGGCAGAAAATAAAATCTAGTAATGGTCCATTCTAAGACAAATTACAGCATTTGGAAGAGCACACAGGAAGAAAAGCACTTGGAAGACTTTTGTGGCCATGGGTTTATAGATGGAAGCTTTTCGGTGGCTCCCTCCGAGTTAGCCCCCTGAACCAGAGAGAGACCAATGACCACGTGATTTAAGTCTGGAGGCAATCTCTTCGATAAACCCCAACTTCTAAAGACACCGCTTGCATTAGTTCCAAATTAATCCCACCATCCACAGGCTTTTGCACATTCTTAAGGAAATTACTTCAGAACTGTATGTTTTTAAAAAAATTATTACTGTTCTGACTAGAAGTGTTTCTCTTTCTTCCTCAGGCAAACACAGAGCAGCCTCCTACTTAGAATTCATATTAGCTCCAGAAATATAAGTGATTACATTTCTCACTATAATTTGATGCCTTTCTTATTAAAAAAATCTTGTTGGAATCAGCATTTTCAGATTTGCCTGGATATTTAACTCCGACTGCCTTATTCATGGGCAGAAACAGGATTTTTTTCTTTAAATGGGAAATTTAATTGTCCTAAATAAATAAAAAATGATGTCAGGTCTTGTTCCAGTCCATTATCTATGGGGCTAATTTTACTCTTCTCAGACCCTTCCCTCTTTGCCAACCTGAAAGAGATAGGAAATATTTTTCATCCTGTTCCTCCCATGTGGAAACCTGGTCACTGGTTATTCACTGGCTCCAAAACCCCTTAGGTCTGAGTCTCTCCGACACCTTCCCTTGGCCAAATACTCAATTCTGCCTAGTGCAACACTCCTTATTCTTCTATGCATGGTATAAAAAGTGGCTTTCTAATGATTAGAACAACCCGATTGGAGTATACTGCTTTGTACAATAACAGGCTTCATGTTATTGCAGGTATTTGGAGAAAGCTCAGTAAGATGCCACAGAGATTTCTACCTGTGCATGCTCTTGGGCCGTTTGAAGTTCAGTGATCCTAAATTTTTAAATTCTTTCCATTCCATGAATATCTTTTAGTTTTACTTCTTTTCAACTCACTTGTTAATAAATCATGTATTGCGTGCCTTATGATTTCTCTTTATCTACTTTCTTCTATGTTATTTTTTTCTCATGTTTTCATTTTTTGCCCAAATATGCTACGTGAAAATATTCCCTGAACTTCACACAGTGACCGGTGGTGTTCCCTGCAGGGGTTTAATACAGACATGGCAATTTACTTTAATATCAAGACTTCTTCACCCAACAGAGAGTGTCCTTCACCCGTGTGCCAGACGATGTCCTAGGTATTGGGGATACGGCAGCAAGCAAACACGGTAAGAGTCTGTGAGTTCATGGAGTCTGCATTTGGGGCAGTCTGGGGCGGAGCGGGGGAGGTTGGGGAAGACAGGCAATGAAAAGCAAAGGGAAGGTGATCTGTGCAGTGAGGACAAGACAGTACTGGTGTAGCGAGATCTGGGGAAGTACAGCTATGTTAGGGAGCATGGCCTGGGAAAAGCTCTGAGGCTAAGGTCCTGTGAATAAGCCAGCTATGTAAAGACCTGGGAGAAGAGAGTTCTAGGCAAGGTAAGTGCACAAGCCCAGGCTGGGAAGGCTCGCATTCTGGAATCCAGTTGTGAGGGGGGAAGTGAGAGCCACCGAGATGGATCCATCTGTCTTGTCACCTTCCTCCACTGCTTAAGTTTTTAAAATGCTGTCCTCTTTTTGGCTTTTACCCCTTAGGCCTAGACTTAAACCTTTTGACCAACAGGCTTCTCTTGTGACAGAAACATCCGCACTGTGTTCGGTTCTGTTCTCTCACACACCCAGCTCCCATCCACCCGGAAATCCCGTTGACCCTACCCCAAGAATATCCTGAAAACCCAACCTCACCAGAGTCTCCTAACCGGTGTCCCTACTTCTGTTCTTGCCTCCTCTCCCAGGTCCATTTTCATTCAAATTCTCTTTCAACCCACAGTGGCCAGGGTTTTCTTTCTAAAATGCTAAGACTGCTCATTTCTTTCTCCACTCAGAACTCTGCAGGAACTCACCATTTTGCTCCACATAAAAGCCAAAGTCCTTCAGAAGTCCAGCGGGGCCCCATATGATCTGGCTCCCCGGTTGCTGTCTGCCTTCACACCACCACACCCCGGGCTCCAGCCACACAGCTGCCTTTCTGTCCTCAACACCCCAGGTATGCTCCTGCTTTCTTCTGTCCCCGCTTTCTGGAATGCTCTTTCCCTCCACCCCCCGACCCCCGGCTGACTTCTTCACTTCCCACAAGTCTTTGTCCAAGTGTCAGCCTCTCCATGCGATTCACCGAGTCCACCTCATTTAATCCCTCCACCTGCCCCCATCTCTACCCTATCTTCTGAGTTCCAAGCCTGTTGTACTTACTTTTCTCAAAAACACTTCATCACCTTCTATCATACAAATTACCTTGTGCACATGCTATCTTTACTGTAGAAGTTCTGCCTCTCCCCATCTCCGCTTGTGTAAACTCCACAAGGCAGGGACCTTTGCTGTGTTGAGCGATACCCTCCAAGTGCCTAGAAGAGTGTCTGGTACAATTAAAATTTATTCAGTGTGTCAACCAGTTATGCAGACAGTGCTCTGAAAGGGAATTATTTTATAGCACAGGTCTAGGCTTTTCAATCACTCCAGCATTTAAATGGAGCTTAGTATCAATTCCGTTGTGCCATTTGAGAAACATACGAAAGAACATTAAACTTTGGGTGGAAACTTGGCACAGGTTCTCAGATTATGCCAGATCAAATCACTGGTGGGTAATTTCAGTAAGAAAATGTGAAATGTGCCAAGCAGGTTAAAAAAATTGTGTGTGTGTGTGTGTGTGTGTTAGGGGGTTGGGGAGGAAGCAAGAGTAGGAAAGAGGGAAAGAGAAGGAGAGAGAGAGAGAGAGAGAATAGAGAGCAGAGAAAGGGAGAGACAGGTGTGGGGATGTATAAAAAATGGACCATTTCTACCACTAATAGCTTGGAATACAGTATAAATGTCCTGCAGCTGGAAATGTGCTCTAGTTAGTAAGGTTGCTTTTTGGTTAGCATGGCGCCTTCCCTGAACACGTCCTCCCGGCCCGTCTCTGTGAGGGGCGCCCTGAGGGTGCAGTAGCACACAGCTATGGGGCACCGGCAGGTGTCTGCTGAGCCTGAGGGAGGGGCTCGGGTCTCTCAGAGGGCAGCTGGACAACGGCGGGGGGCCACGGTCCTTATCAAAACGGGTTATGTTTCTTCGAGAAGGGGAAAACCTGTCATTTCAAAGTTAAAGGAACCAGAACAAGGGGCTGTCCTGTTTATTTCAAATTTGAATGAAGGCTGAAAATACCGCATCTTTTTCCAAGAATGCGCTGACAGAAAACATCGTGAATGCTCTTCTCCCAGTGCCCCCCAAGTGCTGTATTTTTTGAAACAGTCCAGATTTGGTTTCATTTATTTTCTGTAAAAGAGGAAATGGTTAAATGGATATTGAAACCCGACGACTTGCATGTAAGTCAATTTAGAAATCAGAAAAAAACGATCCTAACTTTTGTACCAGAAAATAATCACCATAGATTTGTCCTAGTCTCTCCTCTTCCCAAATGAAAGCGTTTTGAAAATGGGAGAGAAAGGCACTTGTGTATTTGCTGTCATCCACCTGGCCTATTCCTTGGTAACAGACACGTGATGGTTTCAGCCTCCATTTCTCCCTCTCCCCCCCCCCCATATATAAAAGCTGGAGGCTCCATATGGCAAGGTCCTGCCTTCCAGTTCTTTTCCGAGCAGCCTTATGACTAGCACAGAGCTATGTGCTACAAGGTGTTCAATAACTTATTGATGAAGGAAGGAAGGAATGAACATCCCATCACCCTGTTCCCAAGAGCTCTCGCTCCTACACAAAGTTTGTGCTTCCCGGATCCTTTGAAGCAGTTAACTCCAAATGCAGTCAGATTTCCACCTAGAAAACACACAATAACATGCAATCTAAATTGAAGTCTGGTTCAGAGGAAAGTTTTGTGCCCTAAAATTGCCTTCACTTTTACTATTCCCTTTGAAAGCTCCAGCCCCACAAAGGAGGCACTAGGTAAATAGCAATAAATTGGCAAAAGGATGGGGGACTATATGGAAAATATTTCAAACTCTAAAGAGCTGTTTAGCATAAGTACCATTTTCACAGCTATTTGGGGTTCAAATGCGTCTTACTTTCCACTGTTACGTTGTTGCTGTCCTTGTTGTCATTTCCCAGAGAAAATAACTGCCTTTTCCCAAGGCCAGAGCATAAAAACTGATGTCATTTTAATAAATGTAACAATTTTCTTCAATGTAGGTGGCACCCTTGTAAGCGTATCTTGTCAGTATTGTCAGTGAATGCATAAGGAAGTAAATCTGTAAAAAAAATTTTCAAAGGACAGTAAAACCTACAAAAATGTTACTCTCTTCAGATAATTATTTGGACTTTTATATATTTTTAGATTGTTTTTAAAAGCCTGTATATAGTTGTTTCTACTGTCATACTTGTCAGTGAAATAAAATTAATTTTTATCAAATTATACAGCAAAGCATCATTAATTTGGATCCCATCATTTGGGAATTCATAAAAATTTTGTTCAATTGAGCCTATATACGCTCTCAGACCTGGCTATGAAACCGTTGGCAAAACAAACTCCCCAATGTTTTAGCATCATCTATGTTCACACAAAGTGATAGATAATGGATGAATCTAGTCAGATAATGGACAGTTAATTTAGATAAACAAAACTGGAAAGACCACATACTTCAGAACATTTTTTTTGTATGTTAGCTCTTTTGGTATATTTATCAAAAAGCACTCTGTAATCAAAGGCAGTTAACATATATTTGAGTACTAACTAGGTTCTAAACACTCTTTCCTGTGCTACAGACACTCACTGAAAACAAAAAGGGCTCCTCTGCTTAAGGAACATTCTCGTATGGAAGACAGACACGCACACACAGACACATAAACAGCCATGGTGCTCTCCCAGACACCCTCCACCACTTGGCTTAGCCCTGGATCATCCGAGAAACATCTGAGGCATCCAAGTTGAAACTTGAACGGGAAAGTCTCCAAAGTGGAAATGAGCTGCAGGCACTCCAAGAGCAGAAAGAAGGCTTGCGTGGCTAAAGCGAGGTCAAGAGGTGAGGCGAGAGGAGAAAGGATCCCACTGGAGCAGGAAAGAGACCAGACGCCCAGCGTGTCAGTGGGCCAATGCAAGGAGCCTGGATTTCATACCGTTCGCAGTGAGGAGCCATTACAGAAGGGGGCTGGGCCACTATCATGTGACGCAACTGTTTTACTTTCAAATGCTCTTCCTGGCTGCTCTGTGGAGAAGAGAAGAACGTGGGTGAAGGCAGAGTGATGGCTGAGGGGGCCTCGAGGTGTGTGGGGACAGGACTGCGGGTTGCAAGTGAGCCACAGCAGTGGGGCAGAATGCACTGGCCTCCCTCACTACGTCTCCTAGAGGTGGCAGCCACACAGCACATGCACAGAGTAGAAGTAAGGTCTTACGGGGAAAAGAGGAATCAAAGATATAGCTACAGTTTTGACATGAATAGGGTGGTGGTGGCAGTCGGGGGACGGCTTGGAGAAGGAGCACGATGGGGATCTGAAATCAAGAAATCTATTTTGTTCATATTAGGCTTAATATTTGTACTAGATATGTGAGGTAAGACATAGGGGGTGACTTAAATGCACAAGTCTGGAGCTCAGACAAGACACTTGGGGTTTTGGTTTTAATGTCAAAGTCAAGAGCAGAGAGCCAATGTGGAAAGGAAGCCTGAGGGCTAGAGCCCGGTCTGAGTATGGAAGGCTGGGGGAGGAAGCAGGGCCCCCAGGGCAGACACCTCTCCACAATCCCTCCTCTTCCCAGCCCTGAGCCTCGGAAAGCTGACCACCACCCAGCCTCCCTGACAGACACAGCCTGGATCTGTGTGTCTTCCACGTGGGAATGCTTTAATGAGACCCCTTTATCCATCTTCATTCTCACCTCTGTTTCAATTCCTAAATCCAATCCTCCCACTTTCTTGTTGATCTCCTGCTGCCCCATTTAGCATGCTCCCCTCATTCTTCACCGTCTGGGACCCTTGCCCTCCCACAGTAATTTTGGAAGGAGGGAAGTAGAGCACAGTAGCTAACAGTCCTCGCTCTATGGATTTTAATTTTCCCTCATCAAACACAAATATTGCAGCAGATGATCTTTAAGACTCTTTAAGACCCACGATTCCTGGGTATCAATTATCAGGCACTTTACAATAATCCTTACGAGTGGTTTAACACTAAAGGCAGCCAAGATAGGATCTCTAATAGTAGATGTATATTTCTGCTGTTTCATTTATTCATTAGACAAATCTTGTGGAATATCTACCAGGTATGAGACCTTGGGGAAGCAGAGAATATTTAAGACGATGTTGTAATGTTCTGAGAAATAGGAGAAAGCACACCCATGTGATGGATGCATACTAGTTCTGATTATGGCAGCTCAACACGCTTATCTGAGGTTTGTTCACATTTTCAAATACTGTCCTTTCACAATATCTCCTTACAGATTTCAGTCCTAACTCTGTACACTTAAAAACTCTTTTCCACCCAAGAAAATCATCAGGGTAAGAAAAAAACCATCTTAGTATAAAGGAATATTAACTGATGCCATTGATGAGAACAAAGTAGTGAATGTGTGCAAAAACAAGGACTTGAAAAACTTTAAAGGCACTACTTAATCTAAATAAAATGATGGTACTCTAAACTTAAGATAACAGCTTTTTTTCAGCCACTAGTAAAATTGATATAGGAAGTATATCTCAAAAGTCCTATTTAACACAGCCAATACAGGGCAACTTGAACTGTTCATCCTGTTTTTCACGTCCTTTGATTTTTAGAGACACTTCACAACAGTAAAGTAGGGAATGGTAGGGGGAGAGCATTCTAGTTAGGAAAATTCCTGCTGACCTCAAAGTTCATTTGGGCTCTTCTAGATTCACAAGCATTCAATCATTTTGTCTTCACTAAACAGTTGCTAAGCAACAACAGACTAAGCAATTTGGTCAAGCAAGTAAATCAGATGATGTAAATAATGGCTAATAACTTTAACTTGATTTATCATGCGTCAAACGCTTTGCTAAAAGGGCATATGCATTTTTCACATGCATTAATGCATTTAATCCTCACTGCAAAACTATTAAGCAGGGATTATTACCCCCATCTTAGAGATGAAAGACTAAAGGCTTAAAGCTGTTGAGTAACTCCTCAAAGTCACAAAGCTAGTGAGCACAACTCTGGACCTCAACCTGAGATCTGCTCCCATGAAGCCCACCATCTGCGGCACTGTGAATACTCCTCTTTGCTGGAGAGCATAGGTCCTGCAGAGAGACAGAGTGAAGGCTAAATAAAGCAATTATCAAAGAATTTGACCAGCACCAGTACAGTCTGATTTAAATTCTCTTATCATAATTGAGCACTACACCATTACTCAATTGATGCATTTATTGACAGAATGAAAACTGTATTTTTCCCTGAGATGCAAATTAGCGCATCACCTCTTTGGTTCATATGGCGGTGCCTTCAATTAAGCAAGAGTCAGCCAAAGTGGAGACAGTAAGTTTCACAGTCAACAAAATCACCAAACCATCCCAAGCTAAACGCCTGGATCTGCCAAGTCATCAGTGCACTTAATAAATGCAGATGCCAATCACAATGCAATCTTTGGAAACGTTCACAAACTTCTTACAACCCAAGTCTCGGAAATCTTCAGTCTTGGAAGAAAATGATGACAAGGCAAAGGGCAGTTTCTCCTGGCTTGTAAATGTCTAATTCTTGTTCTCAAAGTAGCTGCCTTCCTGAATCTCCCCTGGATCCTCTTCTGGACAGCTGGACAACCCAATGAAATGTTCACTCTGCTTAATTTAATGTCACCACTCTCAAAGCTGTTAACATTCTTCCCGGTGATAACAAAAGACAATTTGATAGAAATCACCTAACAGAAGTAACCACAGGCATTTGGACAGAGGTTGCTTATTCCTCCAAATCAAATATATCAACGCACTGTTTTTATTTTTTTATTTTTTAAAGATTTTATTTATTTATTTGACAGAGACACAGCAAGAGAGGGAACACAAGCAGGGGGAGTGGGAGAGGGAGAAGCAGGCTTCCCGCTGAGCAGGGAGCCTGATGCGGGGCTCGATCCCAGGACCCTGGGATCATGACCTGAGCCGAAGGCAGACGCTTAACGACTGAGCCACCCAGGTGCCCCAACGCGCTGTTTTTAAAGTAATCATCCTTGTCCACAAAATCCTATGGACTCTGAAAGTATGTATCAGTATTTATGGTACAGGAAAAACAAGTAGGTACAATACATTTCTATACCTAAAATAACTGTTATCTTCAAATAATGGTTTCTCAAGCTCTGTGCAGCCCAAAATTATACATACAACAATCAAAAGGATATTTTTTAAAGATTTATTTATTTATTTAAGGGGGAGGGAGAGAGAATTTCCAGCAGACTCCCCACTAAGTGATGAACCTGACGTGGGGCTTAATCCCACAATTTTGAGATCATAACCTGAGCTGAAATTAAGAGTCAGATGCTCAACTGACAGAGTCACCCAGGTGCCCCCAAAAAGGATATTTTAAATTAATTTTGGCATACAATGAATCTATTAAATTCTGTTCTGCTAATACTAATTTTCAGATTGATTATGTATTACCCTAAAATGTTATGTGCTGTATTATGAAATGGCATTCTTAAGTCAATGATTTTTATTCACCTTCACAAAATATAAGAGTGCTTCCTTAACCTTCAAAGCAGATAGAATTGAAAATCTAAGTTTTCACTCAGTTACTTCTTGTCAGTGCGTAATCATTCTAACAGTTTAGGCAAAACCTTAAATCATAAATAAAAAATAAATTTATAAATAAAAATTAAAGAAGAAATAAACTGTGAAATCCTAAAACGAACTGTGAACTCCAAGTTCCTTAGGGAAGGGATTGTGTTTTATTCGTGTTTATAACTCCAAGTCTGGCACCAACATTAAACTCTATAAATAATTGTTATACTAAGGGGCATGTTTCTTCAACATGAAAATAATGACCTTTGAATATTTTAAGAGTTAAAAACATCTCTATAAAGTTCAAGTGTATGAGAGTGAAGACAAAATGCAAACAGTTGGCTTCAAGGAAGAAAGAAAACTGTAAATAAAGTAAGTAGAAGTAAAAATAAGATCCCAATAAAAACACTCCCCTGCAGAACACATTAAGATTTTTAAAAAATGTGGGGGGGTCTACCTGGTCCCCAGTGGCTTGAGTGGGCACTTGAATTTAAATAATAATAATAATAATGATAATAATGTTTTTATACATTTGGGAAAATTCCATTCTAATAAGATACCTCAGGGCAGGCAGGGTGGAGGGAGGCTGGTCAAAGAGGTGTCTCCTGCTAACGTTTCTTTAATTAATAATTAACATTATTCTATCCGGACTCCTCTAGGAGTACACAGCTATGGGGGCACCATCATTGTGTAAAGAGAATTACAAGTCTATTTTTTCCCTGAGAATAAACAAAGTTTATGCAAGAACTTAAAATGATGCAGTAAAGTAGAGGGTCTGCTAGCAGAATTGCTTATAAATACATCCTTCTCCCCACTGTGTATGGCTCAGCTCTCTGCCATTAGCACCAACAACCCGAATGGGGCTTCTGTTTGAGGCTACTGGCTTAGCAGATTTACTGAGAAAGAGCTTCCTTAAATCATCACATTAGACCCAAGAATGGGACAAGATGAATTGTTTTTAATTTCCATTCTGTCCTTAAGAAGTACCCAGGAACATTAAGGTAGAATAAAACAATATCTCATGGCCCATGTATAGTCAAATCCATAAAAAATGATGGATACCTCTTACATTTACAAATACATATATCTTTTCATAACGAGCATTTTAACAAACTGATCTATAGGTAGATTAATCTTCTCCATCTAAATAGCAACTCACTTGAAATTTATTTTCCTATCGCTGTCTATGCGGGGATGACAGAGAAGTCAATCTATCATCAAGAGACACCAACTTCTCTTATTCCATCACTCCTATCAAGCCAAGAATTTAGCTCCAATATACATGGAGAAAAATAAATTACTTGGAAGGAGTGCTTATAATAATTCTGAAGACAGTGCTCCTCAATTCTGTGTAAATAAGGTAAAATCAGCCTTATTTTTAGAGAGGCTTACAAAAATACTTGTATTGTGATCACTACCATCACGGAATATTTGATACATATGTAGGGAGGAAACAAAAGTTTCCAAGCTTAGCCAAGTCCTCCATATCAGGTCAGAGAAGGTTCTACCCCAGGAAGGGAGCTGCAAATGGAACTTTCTCAAATGCACGAGGGTCAAGAACTGCCTGTTACTAATCTTCTGCTCACTCTGATCTAAATAGCAAGCAGCTGCACAGTAGCTCCAAAGTTAACTTCACCAGAGAGTCTCCCGGGAGCCCTAACCCAGCCTCCATTTCTTCCACTGTCAGAAGCTAAGTTCTGTCTTGCTCTTCAGTCTCCCCGCACCGAGGTGTATGCTCACTACCCAGTCACACTGTTCTGTGGGGTCCAGTGAATTTCCTAGCCAATTTCCAGGACATTTCACAGGGTCTAGCCTTTAGCACTTGGGTCTTCTGCATGACTTCAGCATTACAGTGGTATGAGCTGTGCCCACTGTTTAATTCTATTGTGTTTTCCGTATATCTTATTCCACTTTTATCAGCACCTGGAAAGTACATGCAATATTTGTTTCAAAACAACATTCACCGATATTGTGTTCTTTTAACTGGCCTTTTAAAAGTTATTTTTTTAAGATTGTATTTATTTATTTGACAGAGAAAGCACATAAACAAGGGGGGCAGCAGAGGGACAGGGAGAAGTGGGCTCCCTGCTCAGGGTCTCGATCCCGGGACTCCGGGATCATGACCTGCGCTGAAGGCAGACACTTAACCAACTGAGCCACCCAGGCACCCCTAAAACTTACTCTTAAATAAAAGGTTTCTAGCTTTAAAAAAGTCTCTTAATGTTCGCCAACGTATTATACATTTTTATGCATTGTTTTCACAGTAAAATGGAACATGTCAGATCCAAGGTCTTAGAATATTTCCTTGGACAAAGGATTACTGTCTATAGCCAGAATATTCTGCCCAACTCGTCCCAACCTGCTGTACTCCTGAGAGTCTGTGTACTGCGTGTGGATGCTTTCAATCTGCTCTGACAAACTAGATTCCAGGCTTAGGAACTGGACCTGGACTCAAGCCAAAAACCCAAAGTCAGGCTGAGGAGTGGAGCACTGAGCCCTTAAAGAAAGCAAAGGCCAGGCAGGAAGGCAGGTGCTAGACCTTCAAAGGAGGCACATTAGGGACAAAGGTCAGGCTTGGAGATTACTGGGGTTGCCCTGTGCCTGACTTCCAGGACCAGGCATCTTTCCTATTCATTTGCTTCTACTAACTTTAACTAGAAATCTTCCAGACAGTTCCAGCTCTTATCCGACCCTTTCTGGAAGGTAGGACGTGCGGAGAAATGAATCCGAGGTGATATTCAGGAAGATAGACAGCAGGGGAGGGGGCCTCCTTCAGCAGCTACAGGCCAGTGATAGAGCAGTGGAGCACAAAATCGGAAATTTTAGAAGTCGGCTGCGCTGAGGGATGTCGCTCCAGTGGCTAGGCGGTGGGTGGATCCCTTGCTGGGACAGTGTGGTCTCAGGACCCTCGGGGTCACAGAAAGACCGGGTGTGCCTGAGTGCGGCAGAGCTCCCAGGTATCGGAGCAGGGAAGCTGGCTGCAGAGACAGAGCCGAGGCGCGGGCTCTCAGCTCGGGGTTGCCATAAACCATGATCCGCGGCACAGTCGGGCCACTGCTCCTCCAGCAGGGACCCAACAAGCGGCAGATCCGGGGAGACCCCCCTTCCTCCCCTGGGAGGAGCAGCGCAGGAGTGCACCGCAGAGATCTGCTGGGTTTGGAGACTCCACACAGGGTCAGGTCCCAGAGACAGAAACGCTCGGTCACAGACCGGGTGAGCACGGAGTGCGGCCGGAGACCGGGGACACGGGAGTGATTGACAGCTTTTCTCTGGGGGCACACTGAGGAGTGGGGCCCCGAGTTCTCGGCTCCTCTGGGGTGGAGATTGGGAGGCCCCCATTTTCACTCTCGTCCTCCAAAGCTGTACAGAAAGCTTGCAGGGAACAAAAGCTCCCAGAGTAAACCCGAGCAGATTACTTAGCCCGGACAGGGCGAGGGCGGGGCAATTCCGCCTCCGGCAAAGACATCTGAGAACCATGGCAACAGGCCCCTCCCCCAGAAGCTCAGCAAGAACAGCCAGCCAAGACCAAGTTTACCGATCAATGAGAATGGCAGAACTCCAGCGCTAGGGGAATACTGCACATAGAATTCATGGCTTTTTTCCCATGATTCTTTAGTCTTTCAAAGTTTTTTTTAATTGTCTTTTTTTTTAATTTTTCTTTTTCCCTTTTTCAACCAACATCTTATCAATCCCTTTTTTAAAAATTCTTTTTTATTTTTCATTTTTAGAGTCATATTCTATCCCTTCATAGTAGTTAACCTTATTTTTGGTATATATATATATATGTTGTCCTCTCTTTAAAATTTTGGGATACTGTTTCTTCTAACAGACCAAAATATACCCTAAATCTCTAGAGTATGGCTTTGTTCTAGTATCCTGCCTGATCACATTCTCTTTTTTAAATCCTTTCTTTTTTCAACCAACTTCTTATCAATTCCTTTTATAAAATCTTTTATAATTTTCATCTTTACAGTCATATTCCATCCCTTCATCATATTTACCCTTATTTTTGTACATATATAAGATTTTTTTCTTTAAAATTTTGGGAGGCACTTTCTTCTAACAGACCAAAATATGCCCAAAACCTAGTGTGTGACACTGATCTATGAACCAGCCTGATCATATTTGATCATATTCTGGTTTATTTGTTTTTATCTTTTTCTTTTCTTTCTTTCTTTTTTTTTTCCCATTCTTTCCCTTTCTTTCCCCCAGGTTTCAGGTCTCTTCTGATTTGTTTAGTGTATATTTTTCTGGGGTTATTGTTACCCTGTTAGCATTTTGTTCTCTCATTCATCTATTCCTCTCTGGACAAAATGACAAGATGGAAAAAATCACCTCAAAAAAAAAAGAACAAGAGGCAGTACCGACTGCCAGGGACCTAATCAATACGGACATTAGTAAGATATCAGAACTAGAGTTCAGAATGATGATCATAAAGATACTAGCTGGGCTTGAAAAAAGCATGGAAGATATCAGAGAAATGCTTTCTGGAGAAATAAAAGAACTAAAATCTAACCAAGTGAAAATCAAAAAGGCTATTAATGAGGTGCAATAAAAAATGGAGACTCTAACTGCTAGGATAAATGAGGGAGAATAGAGAATCAGTGATATAGAAGACCAAATGATGGAAAATAAAGAAGCTGAGGAAAAGAGAGATAAACTACTGGATCACGAGGGCAGAATTCGAGAGATAAGTGATACCATAAGACAAAACAATATTAGAATAATTGGGATCTCAGAAGAAGAAGAAAGAGAGAGAGGGGCAGAAGGTATATTGGAGCAAATTATAGCAGAGAACTTCCCTAATTTGGGGAAGGAAACAGGCATCAAAATCTGGGAGGCACAGAGAACCCCCCTCAAAAATCAATAAAAATAGGTCAACACCCTGACATCTAATAGTTAAACTTACGAGTCTCAGAGACAAAGAGAAAATCCTGAAAGCAGCTCGGGAGAAGAGATCTGTAACCTACAATGGTAGAAACATTAGACTGGCAACAGACCTATCCACAGAGACCTGGCAGGCCAGAAAGGACTAGCATGTAATATTCAGAGCACTAAATGAGAAAAATATGCAGCCAAGAATACTATATCCAGCTAGGCTGTAATTGAAAATAGAAAGAGACATAAAAAGCTTCCAGGACAAACAAAAACTAAAGGAATTTGCACACATGAAACCAGCCCTACAAGAAATCTTGAAAGGGGTCCTCTAAGCAAAGAGAGAGCCTAAAAGTAACATAGACCAGAAAGTAACACAAACAATATACAGTAACAGTCACCTTACAGGCAATACAATGGCACTAAATTCCTATCTTTCAATAGTTACCCTGAATGTAAATGGGCTCAATGCCCCAATCAAAAGACACAGGCTATCAGATTGGATAAAAAAACAAGACCCATCAATATGCTGTCTGCAAGAGACTCATTTTAGACCCAAAGACACCCCCAGATTGAAAGTGAAGGGGTGGAAAACCATTTACCATGCTAATGGACACCAAAAGAAAGCTTGGTGGCAATCCTTCTATCAGACAAATTAGATTTTAAACCAAAGACTGTAATAAGAGATGAGGAAGGACACTATATCCTACTTAAAGGGTCTATCCAACAAGAAGACCTAACAATTGTAAATATCTATGCCCCTAACATGGGAGCAGCCAATTATATAAGGCAATTAATAACAAAAGCAAAGAAACACATCAACAACAATACAATAATAGTGGGGGACTTTAACACCCCCCTCACTGAAATGGACAGATCATCTAAGCAAAAGATCAACAAGGAAATAAAGACTTTAAATGATACACTGGACCAAATGGACTTCACAGATATATTCAGAGTATCCCATCCCAAAGCAACATTATACACATTCTTCTCTAGTGCCCATGGAACATTCTCCAGAACAGATCACATCCTAGATCACAAATCAAGTCTCAACCAGTACCAAAAGGTTGGGATCATTCCCTGCCTATTTTCAGACCACAATGCTTTGAAACTAGAACTCAGTCACAAGAGGAAAGTCAGAAAGAACTCAAATACATGGAAGCTAAAGAGCATCCTACTAAAGAATGAATGGGTCAACCAGGAAATTGAAGGAGAATTAAAAAAATTCATGGAAACCAATGAAAATGAAAACACAACTGTTCAAATTCTTTGGGACGCAGCAAAGGCAGTCCTAAGAGGAAAGTATATAGCAATACAAGCCTTTCTCAAGAAACAAGAAAGGTTTCAAATACACAACCTAACCCTACACCTAAAGGAGCTGGAGAAAGAACAGCAAATAAAGCCTAAACCCAGCAGGAGAAGAGAAATAATAAAGATCAGAGCAGAAATCAATGAAATAGAAACCAAAAGAACAGTAGAACAGATCAACGGAACTAGGAGCTAGTTCTTTGAAAGAATTAATAAGATTGATAAACCCCTGGCCAGACTTATCAAAAAGAAAAGAGAAATGACCCAAATAAATAAAATCATGAATGAAAGAGGAGAGATCACAACCAACACCAAAGAAATACAAACAATTATAAGAACATAGTATGAGCAACTATATGCCAGCAAATTAGATAATCTGGAAAAAATGGATGCATTCCTAGAGATGTATCAACTCCCAAAACTGAACCAGGAAGAAACAGAAAACCTGAACAGATTTATAACCACTAAGGAAATTGAAGCAGTCATCAAAAATCTCCCAATAAACAAAAGCCCAGGGCCAGATGGCTTCCCAGGGGAATTCTAACAACTTTTAAAGAAGAATTAATACCTATTCTTCTGAAACTGTTCCAAAAAATAGAAATGGAAGGAAAACTTCCACACTCGTTTTATGAGGCCACCATTACTTTGATCCCAAAACCAGACAAAGACCGCATCAAAAAGGAGGATTACAGACCAATATCCTTGATGAACACGGATGCAAAAATTCTCACCAAAATACTAGCCAAAAGGATCCAACAGTACATTAAAAGGATTACTCACCACGAGCAAGTGGGATTTATCCCTGGGCTGCAAGGTTGGTTCAACAACTGCAAATCAATGTGATACAGTACATTAATAAAAGAAAGAACAAGAACCACATGATCCTCTCAATAGATGCAGAAAAAGCATTTCGCAAAGTACAGCATCCTTTCTTGATCAAAACTCTTCAGAGCATAGGGATAGAGGGTACATACCTCAAAATCATAAAAGCCATCTATGAAAAACCTACAGCGAATATCATTCTCAATGAGGAAAAACTGAGAGCTTTCCCCCTAAGGTCAGGAACATGGCAGAGATGTCCACTATCACCACTGCTATGCAACATAGTATTAGAAGTCCTAGCCACAGCAATCAGACAACAAAAAGAAATAAAAAGCATCCAAATCGGCAAAGAAGTCAAACTCTCACCCTTTGCAGATGGTATGATACTTTATGTGGAAAACCCAAAAGACTCCACCCCAAAACTGCTAGAACTCATACAGGAATTCAGTAAAGTGGCAGGATATAAAATCAATGCACAGAAATCAGTGGCATTCCTATACACCAACAACAAGACAGAAGAAAGAGAAATTAAGGAGTCGATCCCATTTACAATGGCACCCAAAACCGTAGGATACCTAGGAATAAATCCAACCAAAGAGGCAAAGGATCTGTACTCAGAAAACTATAAAATACTCATGAAAGAAACTGAGGAAGGCACAAAGAAATGGAAAAATGTTCCATCCTCATGGATTAGAAGAACAAATATTGTGAAGATGTCAATGCTACCTAGAGCAATCTACACATTTAATGCAATCCCTATCAAAATACCATCCACTTTTTTCAAAGAAATGGAACAAATAATCCTAAAATTTGTATGGAACCAGAAAAGACCCCGAATAGCTAGAGGAATGTTGAAAAAGAAAAGCAAAGCTGGTGGCGTCACAATTCCGGACTTCAAGCTCTATTACAAAGGTGTCATCATCAAGACAGTATGGTACTGGCGCAAAAACAGACACATAGATCAATGGAACAGAATAGAGAGCCCGGAAATGGACCCTCAACGCTATGGTCAACTCATCTTCGACAAAGCAGGAAAGAATGTCCAATGGAAAAAAGAGAGTCTCTTCAACAAATGGTGTTGGGAAAATTGGACAGCCACACGCAGAAGAATGAAACTGGACCTTTTCCTTACACCACACACAAAAATA
>NW_022590254.1:0-18683 GCF_004348235.1 Phoca vitulina | reverse complement strand
AGTACTGACAGGGTCCCCCTCGAGTCCCAGGGATGGAGGAGGGTAGGAGGAGATCAGAGGGAGGGAAGGAGGCAAGCCAGGGAGGACTGAGGAAAGGAGAAGAAGGAAGGGGGGCAGGCAGCCGCAGGTGTCCCTGCAGATGTCTGGCCCAGAGGCCCAGCTCCTCTCTCTTCTCCAGCCTTAGGAGGGCAGCACCTGGCCCCTGCCTTCCCTCTGCAAATACTGAGCACCTGCTGTGTGCAAGGCGCTCTCCCAGGTGGTGGGGAGAGAGTGACAGGAGGGAGGAATGAAACAGGCATGTCACTTATTTCCTGAAGACAGCCAGTACATGGGGGAAGTGGCTGACAAAGGACAAGCGAGGAGAAGGATCACAGGTGCTGGGACAGAGGAAGAGCGCGGCCTGAGCACAGGGACCTGGTGAGGTGGGAGCGCCTAGGGCTGTCCCATCACACGGGGCATCAGAGAAGCGCTCTCAGGGGTCACGTAAGCTCACACCTGAGCAAGTTAAAGGAAGAAGAGGAGCTGACTCTTTAAACACCTGGGAGGAGTTGGGGACTGGTTCCAGGAAGACACACGGGGGCAAGTGCGGAGACAGAGAAAACCGCGGTGGCCTGTCCCAGGAAGGGAAAGGACAGCAGGGGCCGAGGAGACGGGAAGGCCGGCAGAACTAGGAAGTGAGCTGGAAGAGGTTCCGGGGGCCAGACTCGAGGGTCCCTTCTCAGGGCTGCACCGGCCACTCGGGGCCCTGCCCCCTGGGACTGCTGAGCCTGTGCCCTGTGACTGGCCCAAACGCGCGGGCCCCAGGACCTCGGTCAACCGTCAAAGGACTCTTCCTTGGGCTTCTCCTTCTCCTTGCTCTTTTCATCCTGTTTTGCTGGTTTTTCCAATGTCTCTGCGCCTGGGGCCGAAACGCCTTCACGGCCACCAGGTCAGGCCCACAGGTGACGCTCTGCACCGGAGGAGACTCCCGTCCCTTAGCACCTGCACACACAGCGGCTCGGCCTTGCAGGACTCCTAGTAAATCCTCAGTGACCGGTGGGGCCCCGGGGTAGGGACCTCTCTGCGCCCTGCTTCAGCAAGGAAGTTACAGAACATGGGCCCTTCTGCCCGCAGCAACCTTAAAGACTGAAGGGCCCAAGTTGTTCCGGGGGGAGGTGATGGGAGAACAGAGCAGGGACCGGACCGGGCTGTAGCTCGAGGCTCCCTCCAGGCAGAGCTGCCGAGGCTCTCAGAGGGTAACAGCCCTGCCGCTCCCTCAGGGACGTCCTTCACCGAGTGACCACGACAGCTTTGCTCTCCTCAGCGTGACTTCCCTCTGCTAACCATTAACAACCCGCCCCACAGGTTAGCAATCACCTTGCAAACACTAGGCCCGCTGATCCCCATTTGAAGGGGTTCGTGACTAGTGTTTTACAGACAATAGTAAAGGCAGCCCTATCTTAATGATAGCTAGCCCTCCAAGGTCCTGGAGACCGTGCTTGTAACATGCTCAAATTCCTTGGAGACGGAAGCTATCCCTAACCCCCACTCCCTAGAAAGTATAGATTCAGTCACTCCTCACAACCCCAGTGCAGCTCTTTGTGCTCAGGGGTCCTGTCCCTGTGCTTTAATAAAAGCACCTTTTTGCAATGAGAAAAAATAAATAAAACACACACACACAAAAAAGCACAAAAAACCCAAAAAACCCAAAAAATCCAAATGAATGGGCCATAAGTGGATTTCAGGCAGGTGGTACAAACAATTCTTTTACCTGCTGATAAATAAGTGTAACATTGGTAATGTACGTGCAACTGATACTATTCTTTTAGATCTATCAAGGTAAATAAAACACATTATTAAAATTACTTCTACATGTTTCTGACCTTTTGAATATGTCTACTCAGAAATTCAAAATGACATCCGTAGCCATGGTAAGAACTGGGATTTTGCTCTAGAGAGGAGGCCATCGGAGGTTTAAAAAGAGGGCGAGGCATGAACCGGTTTGTGTTGTGCAAGCAGGCTCTGGCCACTGTGTGGATGACGGACTTTGAGGAAGGACAGCATACAAGAGGCCAAGGCGAGAGATGGGCGAGACAGAAGTGGGGAGAAAGCCACCAGTCAGTGGAGTCCCTGCAGTGGGCCTCTCCCTGCCCCCCAGCCTCGGATTCACCTGCACAGGCTGCGGGCTGCTCCCGCACACACCTGAGACCCTGACTGGGGCCTGTGGGGCGGGCTGGGGTCCTACAGAGCCAAAGCCCCTGGAGGCGTCCCTCTCCCCAGAGCAGGTGGGGAATCGGTGGCTAGATGCTCCAGCTCTCTCCCCTGAGTTGGGACAGCTTGGGGCCTGCTCCACACTGTCCTCCAGAAGGTCCTGGCAGGACTGGGCTCCACGTGCCCGCCGTGCATCTAGCTCGAGGACGCCTCCTTCTCTAGCTCGTTCCCTTCCGTGTCTCACTGTCTCACGCCCTTGCTGGCATCTCCTGGGACCACTGTCCAGGCAAATGACCTCAGATCCAGCTTCTGGGGGAACACAGGTCAGGAGGATGAATTTTCGTTTAGATCAAATGAGCGTTTTCTCAATGCGTCTGGCGTCGTTTGTATTCCGAGTCTTCGGGTGCTCGCGCACCCACAAAGAAACGAGACCATTCCCAGGCTGATCCCCGCGGCTGAAGGAGAAGGTTGCAAGCAGATGTTGCCAGTGATGCCAAGGATCATTCCACTTCTCACTCAGCCCTCGGATCCAACAAAAGCTGTGCACACGTGTTCTGTAGAAGGTCAAACGTCTGACCTCTATGAATGCTGTTATCAATTCAGTGTTAAAGTTCACACTGAACATGAAGTCATGTCTTTCGTGGTGACAGTATAACCAGAAAACGAGCTAACTCTATCCTGACTGTGCTCGGACAATTGTGTAGCGTGTGTGTGCCTCTCTGTGTGGGTCAAGTGTAAATGATCTTCTGCTACGTGAGCACCCGCGCACGCACACACACAGACGCACACGTGCGTGTGCGCAGGTGCAACGACTGGATTATAGAAGTTTGCATGGAAGGTGATGAAGAACCTACACGGCTCTCAGCAAGCTGTGCCCGGCTCCCGTCAGCAGCACGTGTGAATGTGGTGAAGCCCCTGAAGACTAACTTGCGATTCCATCTAAGTGTGCACAGTGCTATGGAACCCCACATTTGTTCCCATGGATAAGTGTCTGACCCCATTTTATGATGTGTGACCGGGGGCGGCTCTCCAGTCTGACCCCTTCTGCCTCACCTCTGGGCCCGGGGACACCTGCCAGTGGCATGGCGGGGGGTTCAAAACACACAGACCCTTGCTGGCGGCAGGAACGCCCCTGGCCTCTCCCAACCACCATGTCAATCCCAAGCCAGTCTCCCTTCCCTGCTCCTCAGACCATCGGGAGACCAGTTGGGCGCAAGTCCTGCTTTCCCGCAAGTCTCAGCAGGTGAGTGGAAAGCCTTCTCTTTCCCTCTGGGTGCAATGTGGCCTCATGGGTCCCGACATCGAACCAAATCTGCGGTGAGCGGTCATCCTGATGCTCCAGGATGACCCAATAGCTGAAATCTTAAAGGGCAACTGAGGGAGGACCTGAAGAGTGTTTAGGCAGACGAAGTTATGAAGAACCAAGTTGCAAGGAGAAAGGCACTGAAATGTGTCCCTACAAAAAGATGTCCCTGGTTAGAGAATAACTCCCGGGGCAATCTGACCTGTGGGGTGTCAGTCAGGACAAGGCAGGCAGGTAGAGAGTCAGAGGGATGCCCCACTCCCCCAGGTCCCCCTCAGTCCCCGCCGCCGCCCCTTGCCCCCCAGGGACTCACCTTGCAGGAAACCCAGCTGTGAGGACAGCAGCAGCAGGGGCAGGAGGCTTAGACCCATCTCTGCGTTTGGACCCGGCCCCAAGGCCCGGCAGAAGCAGGGCAGGGTCACCGACATCCAGAGCCTCTGAGAACCCTGGCTGTGTAAGTGCTGGCTGAAGGAGCAGACGATGACAGTCCAACAAAGGCTCATGTCCCCAGGACACCGAGGGGACAAAGAGCCTCAGGAGCCAGGACCCTGCCTTCTGCCCAGAGATACTGGCCCAGCTCCCTCCACTGGCCTGACCGAGTGAGCCAAGTGGATAGGAAGACATCGCTCTTTCTATCTCCATTTCCCAATCGTAAATGCATCTCCATTTCTCAATCGTAAATGCATCTCCATTTCCCAATCGTAAATGCATCTCCATCTCCCAATCGTAAATGCATCTCTATTTCCCAATCGTAAATGCATCTCCATCTCCCAATCATAAATGCAATAATGCAGCCTGACTCCCATAGCCTAGGCACTGGAGATCCAAGGGAATGAGGGAACGTGTCCCCATCCAACGGCGTTCACCATACTTAAGCGAAGTACTGAAGAGCGGTGTGAATAAACATACCCCCCCATTCAAGATTCTCTCCTAGTCAATAAACACAGAGAAATAAACATGTGCTTAGACTTTTGGGAAGTGCAGGCCAGAACACAAAAGAACACAACAGATTTGGGAGTGCTGTTGTCGCATTTCTTAGAAATAAAACACGTCGGCATTCTTGGTCATGTTTGGGCAAACAGGAGCACAGGAAATTTTTCTCCTCCCAACTTAAAGAGCTATGCTGCAAGTAACCCATACTTGGTTTTCCTTTTTGCTTTTTTTTTTTTTTTAAACTCACCATTTCTTTTTTAAATAAGTTTTCCTCTTCAGGATGCTAGATTACAGCGGGTGGAGGGATTCCTTTCCAGAATGGTGTTGGGAGGAGAACTACACACCCACCCCACCCCACCCAGCGAAACACTGCTAACAGGTGAAAAATGGTTTTTAAACCATTGGTTGGAAACTCTGGGAATTGCCCTAAAGACATCCAGCAAGTTCAAACAGGGGAACTCTTCTGCCCCAGGGCCTTGATGAAATCACGGAGCCATTATCCGGTCATTAGTGGAGCTCACCGTTTGCTTGAAGCCACAGAGGCTAGAGCTTAACAGAGGGAAGAGGGAAAGAGACAGTCCTAAAGTATCCTGCTAGACCCCCCCACCCCGGGTCACAGGGAGCATGCACACAGCTGACCCTCTGCGGGAGATGGCAGATGTTTTTCCCTGGGGGAAGTCAACTTCACTGCACACGTCCAGGCAAGCCACTGGACACGTCCAACGTAGTCAAGAAAACACCAACCCAAAGCACTGGGAGGTGGGATGGAAGAGCAGGACTCGCTACCCAGAGTTGCTGCAACAGTTTACCTCAAATGTCCAGGTGCATCCAAGAAAGGCGAGGCAAGCGAAGCCCCAGGCCCAGGTGACCCACACTCAGCAAAGACTTGGTGCTAGAAACTGTCTGTGATGGGGGTGGGGGATGTTGGTAAAGGGTTCAGACGCTCAGGTACAAGCGGACTAAGTGCCGAGGAATCAGTGTGAGCCTGGTGACTCCCGTTAACACTGCGCTGCGTACTTGACGTTTGCCGAGGGGAATCTCACCAAAGTGGGAGAGCGAGGTTCTTGTCTCATGGAGTCGAAGAATGAATCTCGCGGACAACGGAGAGTGAGGAAAGCGATTGAGCTTTATTAAGGAAGGATACAGAAAAGCTCTCCGGAGGGAGAGGGGTCCCCACACTGAGGGCTTTTAGGGTTGGTCTTTTATTGAAAGCTCACCAGGGAACTTAAATCTTTTTATTTTTTTTTTTAGGATTTTATTTATTTGAGAGAGAGAGAGAGAGAGAGCCCCAGCAGGGGGAGGGCAGAGGGAGAGGGAGAAGCAGGCTCCGCGTTGCACAGGGAGCCCGATGCGGGGCTCGATCTCAGGACCCCCAGACCAGGACCTGAGCCAAAGGCAGACACTTAACCGACTGAGCCACCCAGGTGCCCCCACTTAAATCTTTTTAACTTCTCCACTGACAACACGGTTGGTAAAGGACTAGTGGTAACATCTTTAATGGTTTACTTCTTCTTAGGGTCTGGTTATTTTCTGTTGACCCCAGGAGACGGTCATATAGAAGAGTCCCCCCTCGGACACCAGGCGGGGGTGGTCTGGTGTGTTCCCTTATCTCTGGTTTCCTCACACCTCTGCATTTTTGGGATTTCTGTGAGCCTGAGCACAGAGCCCCCTATCGCTCTGTCCCTATCTAGCCCCGCCTGTCCCTTACTCGTCACCACACACACAACAGAAGTAACTGTGCCAAGTGATCAGTTAGCTTGATGTGGTCATCATTTCACAAAATCTGTGTGTATGAAATCATTACATGGTACCCCCTTAAATATATATCATTTTATTGTCCTTTACCCCTCAGTAAAGCGGGGAGAAGACCTTGTGGTGAGACAGCCTGATGTCTGGTGGGGGCAAGGTGGCCAAGCAGCCCTTCTGGGTGTGTTCAAGAACTAAAGGGAACCGACAGCAGCTCCGATAGCACACCAACGAGGAGAGAGACATGGTAGAAAAGAACCGAATGGAAATTCTGGAGTTGATAAGCCAGCTGCCGTGAACAAGTCACGAGAGGGGAGAGCGGTACCTCTGACTGGCTGAAGAAAGGACCAGAGATGTTAAACAGGTTGACGGAGATGATGCGATCTGAGGATGGGAAGAAAAGCAGCAGAAGGAACAGCGCCTCAGAGGCGTGCGGGGCACCGTCAGGCCCCCAGCCCGACGCACACGGAAGAATCAGGAGGGGAGAGAGAGAGAGAAAGGAGCGGAAAACAAGGCGGCAGACACAATGGCTGAAGGGGCCCCGGACGGGATGGAAAGCGTGAACGTCCACGGCGGGGATGGTGAGCTTTAGGCGTCCACCTGCGGAGGCTCTGTCCTCAGTTACGGAGTCAAACACTAGTCCAGGTGTCGCTGGGAAGATGTTTCGTGGATGTGGACGATCAGTTGACTGCGAGGAAGAGACATTCCCGTCCCTAAGGCGAGTGCAGCTCATCCAATCGGCGGCAGGCCTGAAGAGCAAAAACAGTGTCCTGGAGAAGGAGAAACTCTGCCCTGCGACTGCCGAGTGTCCAGGCTGCAGGTGGCTTGTCTAACATGGGACCTGTCAACCCCCTTGATCACTGAGTCCATTTCTGAAAATAAATCTTTTAAGATAGATAGATAGATATGCATATGCATCCTCGTGCACACGGATCTGTGTGTCTGTGTCTGGGGCGTGTGCACTGTGGATACCATGTACTGCGTACAGGACAGGAATCAGTACCCACATGGTGGCTCTCCCGCGTGTCCGCGCCTTAATCCCTGGAACCTGCAAATACTGTCCTGCAGAGAGGGGTACACAGATGTCATTAAGGACCTGGAGACAGGGACACGAGACTGGATGTTCTGCGTGGGGCGCGAGTAACCACAGGGGTCCTTCTGAGAGGAAGCGGATCAGTCCATCCCTCGTGGGGAAAGTGGTGATGGAGGCAGAAGTTGGGGCCACGTGAGGGGGTCACAAGCCAAGGAATGCTGCAGCCTCCCGAAGCTGAAAGAAGCAAGGACAGGATTTTCCCTCAGAAGCTCCAGGAGGATCCAGCGCGGCTCACATCTGGACTTGAGCCCCATGAGACTCATTTCAGGCTCTCGAACTCCAGGATACTAAGAGAATGGGTATGTGGTGGTTTACCACTAAGTTGCGGTGATGTTTTTCGGCAACAACCGGAAGCCAACACAGATCTTCCTTGACATCCGGTGAAGTTATGCACCGACAAAGCCATCCTGGTTACAAAATCGTACGTCAAGAGAGCATTGACTACACACCTCGCCTCCTCCCTCTCATCGCTTAGCCTGGCCCACTTAGACCTCAGAGCACTCCCAGCAGCCCAGAGTTGGGCAAAATCATCGACGCAAACCTGTTACATAGCAGAGTCCAATATCTCCTGTAATTCATTGAAGAATGTCGTGAAGGTGTAACAGCATGATTGCAGGGACACAATGGTTGTCAGAGTCTCTGTTGTCGGCCCCCCTGTCAGCGGGGCTGACTGGGAACGTGACTTGCCACCTCCACGCCCATGGACGGGGTGTCCCAGTGCCTCTCCCCACCCAGGGAAAGATCCAGATTTAAAATCGAAGTTTTGGGGCGCCTGGGTGGCCCAGTCAGTTAAGTGTCCAACTCTCGATTTCAGCTCAGGTCATGATCTTAGGGTCGTGAGAGCGACCGCAGTGTCCGGCTCCAAGCGGGGTGTGGACCTGCTTCAAATTCTCTCTCTCCCTCTCCCCCTGCCCCTCCCCCCGCTCCCATGCACCCTCTCCCTCTTCTCTGTCTCTAAAATAAATGAATGAGTGAGTGAAAAAATAAATATGAAATCTTAAAAAAAACCCAAGTACAGTTTCTACCAAATGTGTACGGCTTTCACACCACCGGAAGTTGAACAATCCTAAGTGGAGACCTGAAAGGTAGGGACGGTCGGTCCAGAACCTTTTGGCTTGAGGCTGCATGGGGGGCCAGACTTCACCCCCAGACTTCAGTGCAAGGTCACACACAGGCCACGCCTGCCGTGCTTCCTCACCGGCAATGCCCGCAAAGCCCCGGGGAGCAGCGCAGTTATTCCACGACGCTACTCTTGTTGTCCACGGGCCCCAGGCTGCACAGATGCAAAATGATAATGACTTTCATCTGAGCATCCCCCCAGTGCCAGGCACCCGGGCAAGAGCTCCAGGAGCACTGCCATCTGCGCCCCTACGTCCAGCGTACTGGGCACTGTTACCCCCACCTCGTGCGGTTGGAGACTGAGGTCAGCACCCCGGCCAGCTCCGCACAGCTGGGACCTGGCACCTGGGCCTGGGCTCCGGCTCTCTGCTCCGGGAGGGGCCGGTCCCGGGGCGGGTGCCCCCTCGGCGGAAACGGTTTCTGTCCAATCCCTGAGCCCACATCGCGCCGGCGCACCTTAGAGAGGTGGCCCTTGTCCATGTCTCCGCTTTCTGAGAGGCCTTCTTCGGGCCCAATCTGGCTCCATAAGCATATGGACTGAGAAAAGCTATTTTATAGTCTCTAGGCAGAGTGGTTCTTCTGACACTCCTGGTCATGATTTCTGAAGAGCTGGACAGGAGGACGGAGAGCACCCAGCTGCTGGGCTCAGCCCAAAGGGATGCGGCCCCTTGCAGCTTCTCCCGGACTCTCTGCAGGATCCTGAGTCCAGCGGGCCCCTGAGGCTCCCGGGACACGCGCTTCCATCCCTGGATCGAGAGGGTGCTGTGCACCTCCTACCCACCCCGTCGAGGAGGGAGGGATTCCCACTCCTCATTTATGAAGGTGGCCGACAGCCGTCTGTGGGACAGTGGCCCGATGAGATCGCCAGCGCTTTACCTCACGGCAAGGGGGAGGGAGACCCCTCCCGCCACACAGGGCCCGACGGGGCTGCCCGTGGGGAGAGCAGCAGCACACAGGGAGTGTGGGGGGTGGGCTCTGGAGGAGGAGGAGGCTCGGTGACCCCGAGTTTTCAGAGAGGATGGGACTGGGTCAGAGGAATCATACCACGGAGGTCAGGGAACTGCAATCTGCTCTTCAGGGATGAGCAGGAACCGCGCCTGGTGGCTTGAGGAGGGGACTGGTCCCTGGGAACCTTAGCCACAGGAGCAGAATGAGGCGGGGAATGGATGGTTGGATCGTTCCAGGCCCTTCCGGGTACACCGATGTCATGGCAGCACATAGAGTGGACCTGAACTTTATGACTTAGCCCAGAGGGGATGGAGGGCTGAAGGTCCTCTCCCGGGTCTGCTTCTGGGACAGGGACCCCCAACTCGCACATGTGGGGTGTGGGGGGCAGGAGACAATACTTATATCCGGAGAATAAAATCGGTCTAATCGCCGTCATGTAAGGCACCACAGGAGATGCAACACAACAACCCCTTGGCCGTGGGATGAATGTCGGCACAGAGGAGCTCATTGTCAGTGTGGATGGGGCCTGGGGACAGAGCGGGAAGCCGGCCCCGAGGCGGCTTGTGATCCTGGGCTATGTGGGGAAAGGGTCTCACCACAGGAAATATTTATGCTTGGCGGGTGGGTGGGAAGTTCTTCAAAGCAGGAGAAGAGCAGCTACATGACCTCTGTGTGTCGCTGGCAGGAAGCGCAGGGGGCCGAGGTGGGGACAGCTGCCCCGGGGCCCCACTCTCCCAGGGCTCACTGGGTGGGGGATGACCTAGAGATTGCAAATGACGCTGGTAGACGGCAAGCTTTTCCTCCACTTCCCACACAGACCTCCGGGATCTCCCAAAGGCCACCCAGCACTGGTCCCAGGAGCTCCCCCCAGGCCAGGGGGCTCTGCCCCACCCAGGGGTGTCCGCCCAGCCCCTCTGCTCTCACTTGAAGATGGGAGACAAGCAGGGGATCTGCCAGCTGGCTGGTATTGCTTTAGGAAGCCCCCCTAAAACCTCTTTTCCTTTTGTGCAACATTCACCTTAAGGACAAAAACCATTTTGGGGCAAGATTCCTAGCTGACATACCAAACTCCTTTTGTCCTCCCTCTCTCCCCTTCTCAAAATAGCTCCCACTTTCTTCCAGGAAGTTTCCAGTCATTCTATGGCTGCCCTCAGGGAGGAGGTTTTGGCCAGCACAAACAGAAGCAAGCACAACCCCCCCAACTTACCGCTCTATCTGGAAGCCTGGAGCCCTTGGCCGGACTACCTAGATAGTGGGGAGAGGAGGGGATGCCCTGGGGGCTGTGGGAGGTGGGATCGCTTCTTCCCACCCTGATTCTGGCAGCGCCCGAAGGAGCGGGTGACCGCACAGGGACACGGTCCACTCAGAGAGGTGGCCCCTCATCGCCATGGATTTCCGACTTGGCAGGAACCAGGGAGGCCCCGAGCATGAAGCCAAAACAGGGAGCAGGAGCTCCAGCAAAGGCAGCTATTTCTGCTCTAGGTTCAGGCAAACGTCATGAACTTCCACTGATGTGTGTCTTCTTTAGACACTCCTCCCGATGGTAATGAGAGGAGGGGAGAAGCCCCCGGAATAGCAGAGGTGGATTGTTTTAGCATCCGGGGGGGTGGGGGGGTGTCAGATTATGGACGACTTCAAGAGAATGACAAATGAGGTATTTCTTGGACCCCAGACTATAGTACCAACAAATCCATACCTACCGCACCTGCACTTCCTGCCCCAAGGAAGCTTCAGAGAGCCCTCCAAATCATGTGTAAGCACAGTTAGGGTCAGTGTCTGGGAGGGAACAGCATGGCTTCCCGTGCTCTGGGAGATCAGCTCTCAGGGAGCCTCGTCTCCACAGGCCTCCTGCAGCCAGAGTGGCGGAGAGTCCCAGGGACAAAGAGCAGGAAGCGCACATGAGTTTCCCCTTGGCTGAATCTACCGCTGCTGTGTCAGCGAGGGGCTGAGTAGACTCCTGGGGAAGCCTCTGGGTGTTGGCTTAGGTTGGGGTGAGTGTGCCTGAGGGTGGGCGGGGAGGCCCAGTCCCAAGTGGACCTGAGCGATGTGCCTTGCGGGGTGCTTCCAGTTTTTACGTTAAACGTGAACAACACCAGCTGCAAAGCATTTTCTCCAGGACCTGCAACTCTAGCCAGTCAGACCCCATCAGGCCCGGCTGGGCTCCCAGAGGCTGCCTTGCCCTGAGCTTCATGGGGCCACTGATGGCAGAAGGGTCAGGACACCGGGCCCCAACACTGTCAGCCCTTCTCTCCCTAACTCCCTGGAAGCATGTGTGATTGGCTGCTCCTTCCTTCTCAAAAACCCATTCTGGGCTGTTGGACTCTCCCCCTCTCCCCTGGTGCCTGTCTTGCCTTCCATCACCCAGAGCAGACAAAAATGACAAAGACAACAAGTGTTTGAGGCATTCCTAAGATGTGGAAGGTCAACCCTGAGTGCAACACCAACCTACAGCATTCCAGAGAAACCATGGCAAGAATTTTTCATCGAAAAACAAGTTTCCTCAAGTGAGACATGAATCTTTAGTAGAAAGCATCTAGCAAGTGTCAAGGAGGAAAAACAGAGTAAGACCTCACTGCACCATCACTGTGAGATTCCAGTACATTGGGCAAGAATAAGGAAGATATATCCGTTTCCTAGAGAGAAGAGCAGATCGACTGTGGACTAATTGAAGTGACATCCTTCTTGTTAGGAGCAACCCGGATGCTGGAGTCCACGGGGCAATAAAGCCTACAATGCTCAGGGGGTCAGCCTGGCTTTCAGATGACAGGGGAAAGAGATTTCTGCCTCATTCAAATAAACACTTAGTTCTTTAAAAAGATAGATAACCAGATGTGCAGAAGAGGCTTTCAAAACTGTTCATGTACACACAAATAATCATAGAAATTTTTTATTTAATAGAAATTTGGAAGATTATGTTTTTAAAAAACCTATTAGATCCACAAAGAAGAAAAGGAAGGAAGGAAGGAAGGAAGGGGAAGGGAAGGAATGAGGGGAAGGGAAGGAAGGAAGGAAGGAAGGAAGAAGGAAGGAAGGGAGGAAGGAAGGAAGGAAGGAGAAGGGAAGGAAGGAAGGAAGGGAAGAAGGAAGGAAGGGAGGAAGGAAGGAAGGAAGAAGGAAGGAGTAGGGAAGGGAAGGAAGGAGTAGGGAAGGGAAGGAAGGACAGAAGGAAGACCCCAGCAGCCTCTGTCTGGTCTGCCTGCCTCCATCCGGGCCCTCCTCCTCACCCTCCACACTTTGTCCTGCACACCAGCAAGCAGAGAGCTCCTGCGACACCGGGGCACATCAGGTCCCCCGTCAGCTCCACTCCTTCCCTGGCTCCCCGGTGCGCTCCGAGTAAAGCTGGAATTCTTACTGGGGCTGTGAGGCCTGCCAGATCCGGGGTCCCAGAGGCCCTCTGCCCTCACCTGCTGTGACCCTCGCCACTCCAGACTCTCCAGGCTCCTCAGCTGTTCAGGCAAAGCCCCGAGCAAAGTCCTGCCTCAGGACCTTCACACTTGCTACTCCCTCTGCCGGGAAGGCCTTTCCCTGCAGAGTCTCAGGCCTCACCCACCCGCTTCCTCAGGTCCCTGCTCACAGGTCACCTCTTTGGTTCAGCGTAGCCAGAGAAGAGCACCCTGTGCCTGCCTCGTCACCTCGGCTGGAGGATTCCATGATGTCGCTGTCACAAACCAGGCCTCCACTGTTTGGCACAATGGTGGATACTGCTCCGGGCAGAGAAAATGTTCACAAATTTTCTTCATTCACAAATAGCAAGTCGCTCATTTGGCAAAAAGAAGAGGCGATGACCCTCACCTGTGTCACGGCAATACCTTGTAACCCGGGATGCAGAGCTTCAAATACCACTAAGATTCCCTTCTGTTTCATCGGCATCTATAGGCATTGAAGGCACGTGTGTATGGAATTGGTACATAGAGGGACATGAGCGAGGATGCTCTGTGGGTGTCCGAGTGTCACGGAGTGACGGGTTCCCCAGAAGCAAAGTCTGAGGAAGTTCTTGCTGGATCACGTAGCAGGTGGATTAAAGTTTTTCTATTGAAGGAAAGAAAGACTGAACAGTTATGGTTAGAAACATTTTCATGCATCATAACATATTAAGGAAAACCCAAAATCTTTGCTTTCTAGGCGGATTACTGAAAAAAAGTAAAGAAAAGTCTTACACAATCTCTTATCAAGAGCAGACCAATAACTCAAGGAAACTTTGTCCTTTTAACAAAGAGAAAACCAATGCTGAGTTTGCACCAACTTACTTTTGATATTAAAATTCATGTTCAGGGCGCCTGGGTGGCTCAGTCCTTAGGCGTCTGCCTTCAGCTCAGGTCATGATCTCAGGGTCCTGGAATCGAGCCCCACGTTGGGCTCCCTGCTCAGCGGGGAGCCTGCTTCTCTCTCTCTCCCTCTGCCTGCCGCTCTGCCTGCTTGTACGCTCTCTCTGTCAAATAAATAAAAAAAATCTTAAAAAAAAAAATTCATGTAACTTTGAGGTACCTGTGTGGTGCAGCTGGTTAAGCGACTGATTCTTGATTTTGCTCAGGTCATGAGCTCAGGGTCATGAGCTTGAGCCCTGTGTGGAGCCCCACACTGCACGGGGAGTCTGCTTCTCTCTCTCTCCCTCTCCTGCTGCCCCTCCCCCTGCTCACGCTCTCTTTCCCTAAAAATAAATAAATACATCTTTAAAAAAAATTAAAAGTCTCAGGGGGCGCCTGGATGGCTCAGTCAGAAACATCTGCCTTCAACTCAGTCATGATCCCAGGGTCCTGGGATTGAGTCCCGCATCTGGCTCCCTGATCAGCAGGGAGCCTGCTTCTCCCTCTCCCTCTGCCTGCCACTCCCCCTGCTTGAGCTCTCTCCCTGTCAAATAAATGAATAAATAAAAAAATTAAAAGTCTCTCTCCCCCTCTCCCTCTACTCTTCCACTCCCTCTCTCTCAAATAAATAAATCTAAAATTCATTTAACTTAATTAAATGATTTCTGATTTGATGGCATATTAAAATTCCTTTGCAAAGTTTCCTTTTTCATAAACCTTCTACAATTTTCACTTTCACATTCAGATTTTGTCTTGTGTTTTTTCTCTTCCCTACTTTAAAATAATCAGCCTCTCTTAGGACAAAATTCCTTCCTTTTCCCTCAACAAAGGATGTCTTTCCATCCTTTATATCCTCTGCTATTGAAAACACATCCTACTTATCTTGCATTAGGGGAAGTCTCCCTTATTTCTTCTGGTTGTTTTAATTACATGCATTAGAATTTTTCATCCTTAGGGGTACCTGGATGGCTCAGTCGTTAGGCGTCTGCCTTCGGCTCAGGTCATGATCCCGGGGTCCTGGAATCGAGCCCCGCATTGGGCTCCCCACTCAGCGGGAAGCCTGCTTCTCCCTCTCCCACTCCCCCTGCTTGTGTTCCCTCTCGCTGTCTCTCTCTCTGTGAAATAAATAAATAAAATATTTTAAAAAAAAAAGAAAAGAATTTTTCACCCTTAGAAACCTTAATGTTTTGTGAAAATAAAGAAGTACACAACTGTGAACAGTCTTTTATACTAACATTCTGGGGCTTGGCAAATCTATGATTATGTTTTATAATTTCTGGAAACGTATTTTCTTCAGGTAAATTTTGTTTCAGGGTTTGTAACATGTTCACTAATAGACCCAGGTCTCTTTTGTGGCCCCTGTAAAAGCAAGCCATTGTTTGGCATTTAATGTTTTAGTCTTTCATCTTATTTGTATTAGCCTAGACAGTTAATGACTATATATCATTTCATTTAACTTAGGAACACTTAAGTCTTCAGATGACCCAAAGATTTGGAGAAACTTAAAAAGTCCACCTAAAAATATTTTATGCTCTATCTATTTAATTTCCTTGTTCTTAATAATTATGTTTAGACCATTCACAACAACTTCATGAGACATTAGACACAGTCGGCCATCTTTCCAAGCTACTCCTCTTGCTGACAAATTTTGTGAGAGGAACTTGAGCTGGTCTGACCAGGTAGAATACAAGCGGTATTTCTGCACGATATTTAATGCTGCTAAGTCTGAAGACAGGCCTGATTTAATGAAACCAAACTGAAACTAGCTTTTCTTGGCCAAAGATTATCCCAGAGCCTTTGAACCTGAAAAGTAGTGCGGTTAGTTCCTATGATCATTCTGAGAATTTCTACGGAGACTTAATTTAGGAAAGTGCTTGATTTTCTTTATGTCAACTACATAGAGTTCTGAATTTCGGCAATCCCAACTGGAGGTAGAAAATAGCACCCATCTCCACCACATGCGAGCAGACCATGCAGCTAGATGGAACAGAGACCTTCAGACTCCCTACACTCAGGATCTCCCAGGGGCCCAAGTTCCAAATGCAGTTCCAACTTCTGATATGACCACCTCCCTGCAGTCTGTCCTCTGATACTGACCTCTCAGAGGCCCAGGCCAGAACGCAGGTTACGGAGCCCTTTGGGATAAACCGGGGAGGTCTGCGGATTGGGGAAAAGGCCTCCGAGAAGTTCGGCTGGCCTCCAGGGCCACATTGTAGTGTTGCAGCGATGTGTAAGGTGGGGCCAGGGACTCCCAATCGCTGGAGGAACTGGGTTGCACCTTAAATGCTATCATAGGTGGATCCACCCTCCAGCTACATTATCTTCTTTAGTAAATACCTTCAGGAAGGTTGCAGATGCTTTTCTGTCCCTCTGGGGACCTCATTCCATTTCAGTTGAGGGGAGGAGGCATAAACATTTTTTTTAATTCTATCAGGCTCTGCAATCTGGCCAATTTCAATCACAGAACCAGTTTGTACTTTATGAGTGGGACAAACAACAACAATTGCTGGTCATATTGAACAACCCCTATCTGTCGTTTCTCAGTGGCCTTTTGCAAGGACCCTCTCAATGAAGCTATTTTGGATTTTGAAGACTTTGTGAGGCTTTTGTATGCCAATTAAAATAGGTATCCCATCCTGCTTGTTTAATTTTGAAACCGTTACTTCTACGTGCACTTCTCACACTTTCTTATATAAGGGGAAGTTCTTCGTAACGGCCATTGTCGTTCTCCTGAAGGCTTTCCGCGGTTTGGCAGGACGACGCTCAGCCGCAAATGCAGTCCCCCCACACTTCTGTCTGGCCACATCGGGGCCCAAATGGGTGCCGAGCACCATATTTTGGGGCCCCCAACCTGATGTTGACCATAACAAGCTTTCAGGACACAGTAACATTTTTCATTTTGGTAGATATTTACAGCTTCCAGGACCATAGGTTTTCGACATAAATTAAGCAGGTGTGCCCGAAGGAGGCGCCTTTGAGTCTTTAGAGTTGAAGCATCCTTTTGGCTAATCCTCTGGGTTTCTTAGACCCGAACTCATCACCTAAACAGAACGTGCCCCAGGGTCATTGTGCCGTGGTTCCCGATGCACCTCCTTGCCCAGAAGTCTTCTTGAGGTGGGAGGGGGACCCAGGGCCCATGTGACCGGTTCCATGACCAGCTCCCCTGAACTCAGGCATCTTTGGGTTTGGTGGCAAGTGCTCTGACAGTTCTCAGTGCTCAGCTAGGCCCACCAGTTTTTGTGGCTTTTTGGCCTCCAAGAGCCCCATTAGCGGGGGCCTTCAGCTACACAAAACGGGACAGACAGGTGCAGCTGGATCTATGGGCAGTAACTGAGAATGTGACTGTGTCCTGGCTGAGAGAGACCCCGGGGCACCACCCCCAATTCCCATGGACCTTGGACTGGGGGAAGGACCCAACCAGATGACCAACCCCATCCACATGGTCTGGGAACTGCACACTGCCCCTGACTCTTTCCCCTTGGAATTGGGACAGTATTAAGGGCTGGGATTTTCCACTCAAAAACCTAGCAGTGCTGGTCTGAAAGGCTAGGGGCTCAGTGTTGCGCAGAACCTTCTGCCAGCTCAGGTGGGCTCTGGGCACCATGGATCCTGAAGATGTATGTGAAAAAGTAATAGGAAAATTAGCTTCATGTTATAAGCAGGTTTCCATTCCTAGATAACTAAAAATCTCAAATCCCTGGGGTACCTGGGGGACTCATTCAGTGGAATGTGTGACTCTTGATCTCGGGTTGTGTGTTCGAGCCCCACATTAGGTGTAGGGACTATTTAAAACCTTTACCAAAAAAAAGAAAATTCCTAATGACACGTCTCCCCTGAACACAACCCATAATATGTTCCTTTCAGCATTTCGAACCCACTCCTCCTGTGCAGTTATCCCCACAACTGGTCACAAAGTTGAGGTTCATGAGCCTTCAGCGGAAGCTCTAGATCCTACCTGTTCCGCAGTTATTGCTTCTCTGTTTGCGATCAAGCACTAAGTTATGCAAACTACAGTTCTCATTTCTGCTACCACCATGGAAACTTCTCTATTTTCCACTTAATTTGGCAATCAAGAGAAGCAAAATGAACAATTCTCAAATAATCCATCTGAGATCACCACTGAGCCCAAGCCTCCCAAATCAAGGCAGGGCAGCTGGTCGGTGGCGCCCCCTTGTGACGTCTGGGAGCATTCACACATCAGGAGATGCACCAAAGTCTGGCCCCAGCTGTGCGACCAGCTCAGGGAGTCCGCTCTTAGTGGTCGGAAGTACAGACTGATTGCAAGCTACAGAGGGGCAGGGGCAGGGCTGCCTGTATGTGATTTTCGAGCCTGACAAGAGTTTAGAGCAGCCTGGCAAGCTTAAGCAAACTTCGGTCAGAACTGGGCTCCCAAGCTTGTCCTGCGGTGGGAACAGGGGAACCCTGCCCTGTACCGCCTCAAATACACCTGCCTCAGGTTTGCAGGAAGGCTCCTACAGAGTAGGAGTTCAAAGATTGAAAAATCCCTGTGTGCACAAATACCCTTTGTTACTTTGAAGGTAAAGGTGTGAAACTCAGCAAAGGGGCTACTTCCCTTGTAGGAGGGTGGGGTGGCGTCAGCCCAGGCACAAGGGAAGCCCTGGAAGAAATAGGGTGAGGTCATGAGTCCAGGGAGGGCTAGCCCTTGGAACCCACGGTGACCATGCGAGAGAGTCAAGCGCGTCATAGCCACATGCATGGATGCAGAATTTCCAAATACCCTGGGGGCTTTCCCGGTTAGGGGAGAGCAGGCCTCGGGCAGAGGTACTTGGACGAGCCCCTGTTTCCCCGTGGACCAGAGGTGCAGAGACAGAATCCCATGGACACTGGGCTTCCACCCAGGAGCACCTGCTGGAGGACAGTGCTCACTGAAACAGGTGTTTCCTTGGAAGGAGAGAGCCAGGGGCTAGAGAGGAAGACTTTGAGGTGACTGCACCTCTCTAGAGAGACCTGTCAGAAGTCGTAGGGCCCTGAGGGAGACAGGGGAAGGAGGCCGGGAGAGTCTCCCAGGCCATCTAAGTGAGCTGTG